>NC_057803.1:622887328-622888937 GCF_018294505.1 Triticum aestivum
AGCTAGCATCCATGCACACTCTAATATGAAACAGAGGGAGTAGTATTCTTGTGCCAACGCAAAGAACCAGATCCGAACATGGGACTGTGAGACAAAAAGTTTCACCTATGACACGGCCAGGTATGATAAAAGGTAAAGTTCGTTATGGAAGTCTAGCTACCACTAGTGAGCCGAATGATCTTGAGTAGGTAATACGGGATAAAAACTGGAAATTAGCTACGAATGAAAATATGGTGCTCTTATGAGAAATAAAACTTGGCACTTAGCTCCCCCAGCATGAAATAAAAACACCATTGAGTGCAAATGGGTTTATAAAATCAAAAGAAAAGCAAAGTAGTAGAGATATTTTATAGCCTAAGAAGATACATTTGGTCATGTTGTTAAAACAGCTATTGTCTGGCTTATACTCTCTATTTCCATGTTTAAAGGCTGGAGTCTATGTATAAACTAGATGTGCAGAAGCGATCCTACCTGTGGTTGGATAGTTAGGAGGACAATGATATCCCTTGCCCACCAGTGTCCAAGTCATAGACTTTTTTCGTAGACTTGACATTTGTGCTTGCATTTTCTTGGATTTATTTTAGGCTTTCCAGCGATGTTCGTTCCCGTCGGCTACGAGGCACCTATATATGATGACCTTGTCAATCTCAAGACGTTATGTTGGCTTAGTCTCGAGTTGGTCATAGGGGTATGATGTCCGTGTGTACGTTATTCAGAGTTAGTGTATGCTCGTGTATGTGAGCGACTACAATTGTACTGTGTTAAAAAACTAGATGTGCAGAAAGCATTCTATCACAATCAGTCAAAAATCCACCAATTGACCCATGTGTATCAATTGTAGGTGTGGCAAGGAAAGAATTTCCAATTTGATTTAATTAAATTCTCTCTCCTCCAAGATGGATCCTCTTCGAGACCAATCCTTCCAGCATTTAATCCCCTTACACGCCTCTTGCGTGCATGTGATATATTAATGACCCCCGGAACCAAAAAGAAAAGTTGGCTTACAAAACATATATTAAATTTTACATTGATACCTGTAATTCCCGTTTGTGGCCTTGTATATAAAAACGGAGGGACCATATACATCAATTTTGATTGATGCATCCTTCATTCATTGGTAAAGAAGCTTTACTCTTACTACATGCCTTAATATTTCAGCAGAATGTATATTCCAGCAATAGGGCATTAAATCCACATTCCTTCTCTCATAAGAGAACATACACTAGCTACTTTCAGGTTCCCTCAACTTGCTATCCGGTGCTCTTACTTGATCTAGTTTTTGTGTCCCAATGGACATGCTTCCGGCTGGAACTACATCAGCTTGTACTCCTCTCGCGGACGCGCACACGCACACATAAAACACGCATGCGCGCGGGGCCACACCTCTTAGTAGAATGCAACCTCGCTATATGAAACATCACACCTACATACATGGATAGAAAATATAGATAGAAATTACCTCTTTTTGAAATAGACACAAAAAATACTTGCCTCGTCCATTCATTAAGAAGGAATATAGTTTGTCCATTTTATAACCTAGACACATACAACACGCCACATGTAGGTGAGCGACGCACGCACATGCGCTCTGGTGTGTGCAGGACTGGGT
>NC_057803.1:622889257-622937851 GCF_018294505.1 Triticum aestivum
GGCAATATTCACATTAGTCCCGGTTCAGTCATGAACCGGACTAATGTGAGCATTGGTCCCGGTTCGTGCGGCTAAGGCTTTAGTCCCGGTTCACCTGAGCCCTTTAGTCCCGGTTTGAGACACGAACCGAGACTAAAGGGTGCGATGCCCTTTAGTCCCGGTTTGTGTCTCAAACCGGGACTAAAGATTAGACCTTTAGTCCCGGTTTGAGACACGAACCGGGAGTAAAGGGTGCGATGCCCTTTAGTCCCGGTTTGTGTCTCAAACCGGGACTAAAGGTCCCATTTTCAAACTCTACCCCACCCCCCGGTGGATCGCCTTTTTTGTTTTGAAAAAGTCAAAAGAAAATGATAAAAACTTCAAAAAATAAAATCCATCGAGAGGTAGTTATATTACTACATCTACTAGTTAGGAAAATTTAAAAACTTAAATTTGGACATGTTTTGCAAAAAATATAGGGAAAATGTAAAACGGCTATAACTTTTGCATACGATGTCGGAAAAAAACGTATAATATATCAAAATGTTCGGAACGAAAATCTGCATCCGACGGAGACCGCCTATGGCATGTTTGCAAATTTTTAGAATCCTCAAATTCTAAAAGGAAAAAAAGTTATGCTCAAATTTCAGTTTTTTTTGAATTTTTGTTAAATCTGGTCAAACTATGGTCAAACTACTTATTCAAGAAGTATTACTGTTACTAAATAATTATTCAAGAATATTAGTGTTACTAAATAATTATTTTAGTTTTTTTGAATTTTGGTCAACTATGGTCAAACTGTGGTCAAACTACTTATTGAAGAAATATTAGTGTTACTAAATAATTATTGATTTTTAGAACAATAGTTTCAACCTCAAACAGTGAAATGTGTGACTTCATGCTCAAGCTAAATTCCTGAGGGTTAATAGGATTGACATCTTACTATTGTCGGGAAAACAAGAAGTGCAGACTTGGAAACGAGAGAGAATAGAACCCGGAAGTTAAGCATGCTCAGGCTGGAGTAGTGAGAGGATGGTGGACCGTTCGGGAAGTTAGTTGATTTGGAATGATGAGGGGTGATTAGAGATTAAAGGTTAAATTCAGCAGTGATGAGGGGTGATTAGAGATTAGAGGTTAAAATAATTCAGAAATTTGAAATTCAAAAAAATAATCAAGAAAAATATCATAAAATTTCCACGATATAAAGGCTCTGCAAGCAGGGGAAGCACTTGAGTAAGTTAAGAACTACATATAAATCGGGGCCGACATGATGAAGAGCCAAAACCTTCACCGTGTGCATTGTGGTTGTCAAGCTAACAGCAATCATTTCCTATAAAAAAGAACAAAGCAAACTCTTAGGATGGTAAATAGTTTCCTCGCATGCTCCGACGGGCACCGCCAACATGTGTGGGAGCGCTCACCAACTTTTTGCATTGGCAGCTGCAAGTGCGGTCCATGTGTGACTACTTACAGGTTTACAGTTAGAGCTAGTCTTTTGGTGCCGAAGGCAATCTTCAAACCGCCAACAACCCGAGAAAATGGTTGGCCCTAATTTGTCTAGCGACTAGCACATTTTTTAGAATTGCATTATTTTTTCTCAAATCTAAATCCTATATCAAAAACTTTAGTCATTGCGCAAGAAACATCATAAACATCACTTAATTTGTGCTGAAGTTTCACACTTTCAGTACAATATTGCAGTACGTTTGTAGGATTTTATAAAAAATCCACAGAGTTGACAATTAGGTAACTGTTGTTTTCACGCTACTCCCTCCGTTTCAAAATATAAGTCTTTTAAGAGATTCCAATATGGACTGCATACGGATCAAAATGAGTGAATCTACACATTAAAATATGTCTATATATACATCCATATTAAATCTATATTGAAATGTCTAAAAACACTTACATTTCGGAACGGAGGTTATACTATTCATTGGGGCAAGTGTTGTGATAAGTAGTTATCAGCAGTTGACGATGCCAATGAGCAGAAAAACTACCAAGACCAATTAAAATAAGGAAAACCTACTACGCCTAGAATAATGGATTTAAGTGCAACAAAACAGTACAATGAATTTTTGGAGAAACTCCTTGTACATCTACTGCAAAGCACCATATAATGTACATAGTACACTGGGCAAATTCTTATAATTTAAGTTCTGAGCATGGACACGCATATGCTACTGAGTGAGCTTCCATTGTATGGCTGCATGAAGTAGATCATATCATGGAGGCAGAGCGATAAAAACAATGTGGTAACTTTAGAGTTTAAGCCAAAAATAAGATATCCCTTTAGGCTCTGAACATGAGACAATAACACATTCTCAAAGGGT
Organism: Triticum aestivum; assembly: GCF_018294505.1. NCBI lineage: Eukaryota > Viridiplantae > Streptophyta > Magnoliopsida > Poales > Poaceae > Triticum > Triticum aestivum. Next base: position 622,891,570 of record NC_057803.1, read on the forward strand.
AATATATCCATCCAAGAAGGAGGCATCGAATGGATCAGCCATCGACAGATCATGGATATGCTTGTTATAGTTCCAGGTATTCCAAGAAAACTTTTTGAATGCAAATCGAGCATCATGAGAAGCTCTGTGTTCAACTTGTAGTTGCTTGTTTTGGTTGGCAATCCATTCTTCTTTGTTGCCGCCAGAAATTGATTCCTCGATGAGTCCAAATTCCATTCTATCTAGCACTTTGGCATTCAAAACAAAGAACCTTGCAAAGTCGATTTCTGGACCTTTGCCATAGTAGACCTTCATCGCCATTTTCTTCAGGTGGTGATCAAGGCATTCAATTGGGTCGTCCAATAATGAGGCATACTTCCTCACAATTTTTACGTTCTCTGCTGGGTAAAACTCGTTTTTATGTAACCCATGGGGGAGCCGCCATGAATTATCCAACTGGAGACAAAAATAAAATGATATAATTAGAACAATTGCTAACAGTTATGGGAAAAACATGATATTTTGACATTTGAAGCAATCTGGAGAAGCACTCACCACGATATAAAGGCTCTGCAAGCAGGGGAAGCACTTGAGTAAGTCAAGAACTGCATATAAATCGGGGCCGACATGATGAAGAGCCAAAACCTTCACCGTGTGCATTGTGGTTGTCAAGCTAACAGCAATCATTTCCTATAAAAAAAGAACAAAGCAAACTCTTAGGATGGTGAATAGTTTCCTCGCATGCTCCGACAGGCACCGCCAACATGTGTGGGAGCGCTCACCAACTTTTTGCATTGGCAGCTGCAAGTGCGGTCCATGTGTGACTACTTACAGGTTTACAGTTAGAGCTAGTCTTTTGGTGCCGAAGGCAATCTTCAAACCGCCAACAACCCGAGAAAATGGTTGGCCCTAATTTTTTAGAGTTGCATTATTTTTTCTCAAATCTAAATCCTATATCAAAAACTTCAGTCATTGCGCAAGAAACATCATAAACATCACTTAATTTGTGCTGAAGTTTCACACTTTCAGTACAATATTGCAGTACGTTTGTAGGATTTTATAAAAAATCCACAGAGTTGACAATTAGGTAACTATTGTTATTCATGCTACTCCCTCCGTTTCAAAATATAAGTCTTTTAAGAAATTCCAATATGGACTGCATACGGATCAAAATGAGTGAATCTACACATTAAAATATGTCTATATATACATCCATATATAATCTATATTGAAATATCTAAAAACACTTACATTTCGGAACGGAGGTTATACTATTCATTGGGGCAAGTGTTGTGATAAGTAGTTATCAGCAGTTGACGATGCCAATGAGCAGAAAAACTACCAAGACCAATTAAAATATGGAAAACCTACTACGCCTAGAATATTGGATTAAAGTGCAACAAAACAGTACAATGAATTTTTGGAGAAACGCCTTGTACATCTACTGCAAAGCACCATATCATGTACACAGTACACTGGGCAAATTCTCATAATTTAAGTTCTGAGCATGGACACGCATATGCTACTGAGTGAGCTTCCATTGTATGGCTGCATGAAGTAGATCATATCATGGAGGCAGAGCGATAAAAACAATGTGGTAACTTTACAGTTTAAGCCAAAAATAAGATATCCCTTTAGGCTCTGAACATGAGACAATAACACATTCTCAAAGGGTAATATATCCATCCAAGAAGGAGGCATCGAACGGATCAGCCATCGACAGATCATGGATACGCTTGTTATAGTTCCAGGTATTCCAAGAAAACTTTTTGAATGCAAATCGAGCATCATGAGAAGCTCTGTGTTCAACTTGTAGTTGCTTGTTTTGGTTGGCAATCCATTCTTCTTTGTTGCCGCCAGAAATTGATTCCTCAATGAGTCCAAATTCCATTCTATCTAGCACTTTGGCATTCAAAACAAAGAACCTTGCAAAGTCGATTTCTGGACCTTTACCATAGTAGACCTTCATCGCCATTTTCTTCAGGTGGTGATCAAGGCATTCAATTGGGCCGTCCAATAATGAGGCATACTTCCTCACAATTTTTACGTTCTCTGCTGGGTAAAACTCGTTTTTATGTAACCCATGGGGGAGCCGCCATGAATTATCCAACTGGAGACAAAAATAAAATGATATAATTAGAACAATTGCTAACGGTTATGGGAAAAACATGATATTTTGACATTTGAAGCAATCTGGAGAAGCACTCACCACGATATAAAGGCTCTGCAAGCAGGGGAAGCACTTGAGTAAGTCAAGAACTGCATATAAATCGGGGCCGACATGATGAAGAGCCAAAACCTTCACCGTGTGCATTGTGGTTGTCAAGCTAACAGCAATCATTTCCTATAAAAAGAGAACAAAGCAAACTCTTAGGATGGTGAATAGTTTCCTCGCATGCTCCGACGGGCACCGCCAACATGTGTGGGAGCGCTCACCAACTTTTTGCATTGGCAGCTGCAAGTGCGGTCCATGTGTGACTACTTACAGGTTTACAGTTAGAGCTAGTCTTTTGGTGCCGAAGGCAATCTTCAAACCGCCAACAACCCGAGAAAATGGTTGGCCCTAATTTGTCTAGCGACTAGCACATTTTTTAGAGTTGCATTATTTTTTTCTCAAATCTAAATCCTATATCAAAAACTTTAGTCATTGCGCAAGAAACATCATAAACATCACTTAATTTGTGCTGAAGTTTCACACTTTCAGTACAATATTGCAGTACGTTTGTAGGATTTTATAAAAAATCCACAGAGTTGACAATTAGGTAACTGTTGTTATTCATGCTACTCCCTCCGTTTCAAAATATAAGTCTTTTAAGAGATTCCAATATGGACTGCATACGGATCAAAATGAGTGAATCTACACATTAAAATATGTCTATATATACATCCATATATAATCTATATTGAAACATCTAAAAACACTTACATTTCGGAACGGAGGTTATACTATTCATTGGGGCAAGTGTTGTGATAAGTAGTTATCAGCAGTTGACGATGCCAATGAGCAGAAAAACTACCAAGACCAATTAAAATATGGAAAACCTACTACGCCTAGAATATTGGATTTAAGTGCAACAAAACAGTACAATGAATTTTTGGAGAAACTCCTTGTACATCTACTGCAAAGCACCATATCATGTACACAGTACACTGGGCAAATTCTCATAATTTAAGTTCTAAGCATGGACACGCATATGCTACTGAGTGAGCTTCCATTGTATGGCTGCATTAAGTAGATCATATCATGGAGGCAGAGCGATAAAAACAATGTGGTAACTTTACAGTTTAAGCCAAAAATAAGATATCCCTTTAGGCTCTGAACATGAGACAATAACACATTCTCAAAGGGTAATATATCCATCCAAGAAGGAGGCATCGAACGGATCAGCCATCGACAGATCATGGATACGCTTGTTATAGTTCCAGGTATTCCAAGAAAACTTTTTGAATGCAAATCGAGCATCATGAGAAGCTCTGTGTTCAACTTGTAGTTGCTTGTTTTGGTTGGCAATCCATTCTTCTTTGTTGCCACCAGAAATTGATTCCTCAATGAGTCCAAATTCCATTCTATCTAGCACTTTGGCATTCAAAACAAAGAACCTTGCAAAGTCGATTTCTGGACCTTTGCCATAGTAGACCTTCATCGCCATTTTCTTCAGGTGGTGATCAAGGCATTCAATTGGGCCGTCCAATAATGAGGCATACTTCCTCACAATTTTTACGTTCTCTGCTGGGTAAACCTCGTTTTTATGTAACCCATGGGGGAGCCGCCATGAATTATCCAACTGGAGACAAAAATAAAATGATATAATTAGAACAATTGCTAATAGTTATGGGAAAAACATGATATTTTGACATTTGAAGCAATCTGGAGAAGCACTCACCACGATATAAAGGCTCTGCAAGTAGGGGAAGCACTTGAGTAAGTCAAGAACTGCATATAAATCGGGGCCGACATGATGAAGAGCCAAAACCTTCACCGTGTGCATTGTGGTTGTCAAGCTAACAGCAATCATTTCCTATAAAAAAAGAACAAAGCAAACTCTTAGGATGGTGAATAGTTTCCTCGCATGCTCCGGCGGGCACCGCCAACATGTGTGGGAGCGCTCACCATCTTTTTGCATTAGCAGCTGCAAGTGCGGTCCATGTGTGACTACTTACAGGTTTACAGTTAGAGCTAGTCTTTTGGTGCCGAAGGCAATCTTCAAACCGCCAACAACCCGAGAAAATGGTTGGCCCTAATTTGTCTAGCGACTAGCACATTTTTTAGAGTTGCATTATTTTTTCTCAAATCTAAATCCTATATCAAAAACTTTAGTCATTGCGCAAGAAACATCATAAACATCACTTAATTTGTGCTGAAGTTTCACACTTTCAGTACAATATTGCAGTACGTTTGTAGGATTTTATAAAAAATCCACAGAGTTGACAATTAGGTAACTGTTGTTATTCATGCTACTCCCTCCGTTTCAAAATATAAGTCTTTTAAGAGATTCCAATATGGACTGCATACGGATCAAAATGAGTGAATCTACACATTAAAATATGTCTATATATACATCCATATATAATCTATATTGAAATATCTAAAAACACTTACATTTCGGAACGGAGGTTATACTATTCATTGGGGCAAGTGTTGTGATAAGTAGTTATCAGCAGTTGACGATGCCAATGAGCAGAAAAACTACCAAGACCAATTAAAATATGGAAAACCTACTACGCCTAGAATATTGGATTAAAGTGCAACAAAACAGTACAATGAATTTTTGGAGAAACGCCTTGTACATCTACTGCAAAGCACCATATCATGTACACAGTACACTGGGCAAATTCTCATAATTTAAGTTCTGAGCATGGACACGCATATGCTACTGAGTGAGCTTCCATTGTATGGCTGCATGAAGTAGATCATATCATGGAGGCAGAGCGATAAAAACAATGTGGTAACTTTACAGTTTAAGCCAAAAATAAGATATCCCCTTAGGCTCTGAACATGAGACAATAACACATTCTCAAAGGGTAATATATCCATCCAAGAAGGAGGCATCGAACGGATCAGCCATCGACAGATCATGGATACGCTTGTTATAGTTCCAGGTATTCCAAGAAAACTTTTTGAATGCAAATCGAGCATCATGAGAAGCTCTGTGTTCAACTTGTAGTTGCTTGTTTTGGTTGGCAATCCATTCTTCTTTGTTGCCGCCAGAAATTGATTCCTCAATGAGTCCAAATTCCATTCTATCTAGCACTTTGGCATTCAAAACAAAGAACCTTGCAAAGTCGATTTCTGGACCTTTGCCATAGTAGACCTTCATCGCCATTTTCTTCAGGTGGTGATCAAGGCATTCAATTGGGCCGTCCAATAATGAGGCATACTTCCTCACAATTTTTACGTTCTCTGCTGGGTAAAACTCGTTTTTATGTAACCCATGGGGGAGCCGCCATGAATTATCCAACTGGAGACAAAAATAAAATGATATAATTAGAACAATTGCTAACAGTTATGGGAAAAACATGATATTTTGACATTTGAAGCAATCTGAAGAAGCACTCACCACGATATAAAGGCTCTGCAAGCAGGGGAAGCACTTGAGTAAGTCAAGAACTGCATATAAATCGGGGCCGACATGATGAAGAGCCAAAACCTTCACCGTGTGCATTGTGGTTGTCAAGCTAACAGCAATCATTTCCTATAAAAAAAGAACAAAGCAAACTCTTAGGATGGTGAATAGTTTCCTCGCATGCTCCGACGGGCACCGCCAACATGTGTGGGAGCGCTCACCAACTTTTTGCATTGGCAGCTGCAAGTGCGGTCCATGTGTGACTACTTACAGGTTTACAGTTAGAGCTAGTCTTTTGGTGCCGAAGGCAATCTTCAAACCGCCAACAACTCGAGAAAATGGTTGGCCCTAATTTGTCTAGCGACTAGCACATTTTTTAGAGTTGCATTATTTTTTCTCAAATCTAAATCCTATATCAAAAACTTCAGTCATTGCGCAAGAAACATCATAAACATCACTTAATTTGTGCTGAAGTTTCACACTTTCAGTACAATATTGCAGTACGTTTGTAGGATTTTATAAAAAATCCACAGAGTTGACAATTAGGTAACTGTTGTTATTCATGCTACTCCCTCCGTTTCAAAATATAAGTCTTTTAAGAGATTCCAATATGGACTGCATACGGATCAAAATGAGTGAATCTACACATTAAAATATGTCTATATATACATCCATATATAATCTATATTGAAATATCTAAAAACACTTACATTTCGGAACGGAGGTTATACTATTCATTGGGGCAAGTGTTGTGATAAGTAGTTATCAGCAGTTGACGATGCCAATGAGCAGAAAAACTACCAAGACCAATTAAAATATGGAAAACCTACTACGCCTAGAATATTGGATTAAAGTGCAACAAAACAGTACAATGAATTTTTGGAGAAACGCCTTGTACATCTACTGCAAAGCACCATATCATGTACACAGTACACTGGGCAAATTCTCATAATTTAAGTTCTGAGCATGGACACGCATATGCTACTGAGTGAGCTTCCATTGTATGGCTGCATGAAGTAGATCATATCATGGAGGCAGAGCGATAAAAACAATGTGGTAACTTTACAGTTTAAGCCAAAAATAAGATATCCCTTTAGGCTCTGAACATGAGACAATAACACATTCTCAAAGGGTAATATATCCATCCAAGAAGGAGGCATCGAACGGATCAGCCATCGACAGATCATGGATACGCTTGTTATAGTTCCAGGTATTCCAAGAAAACTTTTTGAATGCAAATCGAGCATCATGAGAAGCTCTGTGTTCAACTTGTAGTTGCTTGTTTTGGTTGGCAATCCATTCTTCTTTGTTGCCGCCAGAAATTGATTCCTCAATGAGTCCAAATTCCATTCTATCTAGCACTTTGGCATTCAAAACAAAGAACCTTGCAAAGTCGATTTCTGGACCTTTGCCATAGTAGACCTTCATCGTCATTTTCTTCAGGTGTTGATCAAGGCATTCAATTGGGCCGTCCAATAATGAGGCATACTTCCTCACAATTTTTACGTTCTCTGCTGGGTAAAACTCGTTTTTATGTAACCCATGGGGGAGCCGCCATGAATTATCCAACTGGAGACAAAAATAAAATGATATAATTAGAACAATTGCTAACAGTTATGGGAAAAACATGATATTTTGACATTTGAAACAATCTGGAGAAGCACTCACCACGATATAAAGGCTCTGCAAGCAGGGGAAGCACTTGAGTAAGTCAAGAACTGCATATAAATCGGGGCCGACATGATGAAGAGCCAAAACCTTCACCGTGTGCATTGTGGTTGTCAAGCTAACAGCAATCACTTCCTATAAAAAAAGAACAAAGCAAACTCTTAGGATGGTGAATAGTTTCCTCGCATGCTCCGACGGGCACCGCCAACATGTGTGGGAGCGCTCACCAACTTTTTGCATTGGCAGCTGCAAGTGCGGTCCATGTGTGACTACTTACAGGTTTACAGTTAGAGCTAGTCTTTTGGTGCCGAAGACAATCTTCAAACCGCCAACAACTCGAGAAAATGGTTGGCCCTAATTTGTCTAGCGACTAGCACATTTTTTAGAGTTGCATTATTTTTTCTCAAATCTAAATCCTATATCAAAAACTTCAGTCATTGCGCAAGAAACATCATAAACATCACTTAATTTGTGCTGAAGTTTCACACTTTCAGTACAATATTGCAGTACGTTTGTAGGATTTTATAAAAAATCCACAGAGTTGACAATTAGGTAACTGTTGTTATTCATGCTACTCCCTCCGTTTCAAAATATAAGTCTTTTAAGAGATTCCAATATGGACTGCATACGGATCAAAATGAGTGAATCTACACATTAAAATATGTCTATATATACATCCATATATAATCTATATTGAAATATCTAAAAACACTTACATTTCGGAACGGAGGTTATACTATTCATTGGGGCAAGTGTTGTGATAAGTAGTTATCAGCAGTTGACGATGCCAATGAGCAGAAAAACTACCAAGACCAATTAAAATATGGAAAACCTACTACGCCTAGAATATTGGATTAAAGTGCAACAAAACAGTACAATGAATTTTTGGAGAAACTCCTTGTACATCTACTGCAAAGCACCATATCATGTACACAGTACACTGGGCAAATTCTCATAATTTAAGTTCTGAGCATGGACACGCATATGCTACTGAGTGAGCTTCCATTGTATGGCTGCATGAAGTAGATCATATCATGGAGGCAGAGCGATAAAAACAATGTGGTAACTTTAGAGTTTAAGCCAAAAATAAGATATCCCTTTAGGCTCTGAACATGAGACAATAACACATTCTCAAAGGGTAATATATCCATCCAAGATGGAGGCATCGAACGGATCAGCCATCGACATATCATGGATACGCTTGTTATAGTTCCAGGTATTCCAAGAAAACTTTTTGAATGCAAATCGAGCATCATGAGAAGCTCTGTGTTCAACTTGTAGTTGCTTGTTTTGGTTGGCAATCCATTCTTCTTTGTTGCCGCCAGAAATTGATTCCTCAATGAGTCCAAATTCCATTCTATCTAGCACTTTGGCATTCAAAACAAAGAACCTTGCAAAGTCGATTTCTGGACCTTTGCCATAGTAGACCTTCATCGCCATTTTCTTCAGGTGGTGATCAAGGCATTCAATTGGGCCGTCCAATAATGAGGCATACTTCCTCACAATTTTTACGTTCTCTGCTGGGTAAAACTCGTTTTTATGTAACCCATGGGGGAGCCGCCATGAATTATCCAACTGGAGACAAAAATAAAATGATATAATTAGAACAATTGCTAACAGTTATGGGAAAAACATGATATTTTGACATTTGAAGCAATGTGGAGAAGCACTCACCACGATATAAAGGCTCTGCAAGCAGGGGAAGCACTTGAGTAAGTCAAGAACTGCATATAAATCGGGGCCGACATGATGAAGAGCCAAAACCTTCACCGTGTGCATTGTGGTTGTCAAGCTAACAGCAATCACTTCCTATAAAAAAAGAACAAAGCAAACTCTTAGGATGGTGAATAGTTTCCTCGCATGCTCCGACGGGCACCGCCAACATGTGTGGGAGCGCTCACCAACTTTTTGCATTGGCAGCTGCAAGTGCGGTCCATGTGTGACTACTTACAGGTTTACAGTTAGAGCTAGTCTTTTGGTGCCGAAGACAATCTTCAAACCGCCAACAACCCGAGAAAATGGTTGGCCCTAATTTGTCTAGCGACTAGCACATTTTTTAGAGTTGCATTATTTTTTCTCAAATCTAAATCCTATATCAAAAACTTTAGTCATTGCGCAAGAAACATCATAAACATCACTTAATTTGTGCTGAAGTTTCACACTTTCAGTACAATATTGCAGTACATTTGTAGGATTTTATAAAAAATCCACAGAGTTGACAATTAGGTAACTGTTGTTATTCATGCTACTCCCTCCGTTTCAAAATATAAGTCTTTTAAGAGATTCCAATATGGACTGCATACGGATCAAAATGAGTGAATCTACACATTAAAATATGTCTATATATACATCCATATATAATCTATATTGAAATATCTAAAAACACTTACATTTCGGAACGGAGGTTATACTATTCATTCGGGCAAGTGTTGTGATAAGTAGTTATCAGTAGTTGACGATGCCAATGAGCAGAAAAACTACCAAGACCAATTAAAATATGGAAAACCTACTACACCTAGAATATTGGATTAAAGTGCAACAAAACAGTACAATGAATTTTTGGAGAAACTCCTTGTACATCTACTGCAAAGCACCATATCATGTACACAGTACGCTGGGCAAATTCACATAATTTAAGTTCTGAGCATGGACACGCATATGCTACTGAGTGAGCTTCCATTGTATGGCTGCATGAAGTAGATCATATCATGGAGGCAGAGCGATAAAAACAATGTGGTAACTTTAGAGTTTAAGCCAAAAATAAGATATCCCTTTAGGCTCTGAACATGAGACAATAACACATTCTCAAAGGGTAATATATCCATCCAAGAAGGAGGCATCGAACGGATCAGCCATCGACAGATCATGGATACGCTTGTTATAGTTCCAGGTATTCCAAGAAAACTTTTTGAATGTAAATCGAGCATCATGAGAAGCTCTGTGTTCAACTTGTAGTCGCTTGTTTTGGTTGGCAATCCATTCTTCTTTGTTGCTGCCAGAAATTGATTCCTCAATGAGTCCAAATTCCATTCTATCTAGCACTTTGGCATTCAAAACAAAGAACCTTGCAAAGTCGATTTCTGGACCTTTGCCATAGTAGACCTTCATCGCCATTTTCTTCAGGTGGTGATCAAGGCATTCAATTGGGCCGTCCAATAATGAGGCATACTTCCTCACAATTTTTACGTTCTCTGCTGGGTAAAACTCGTTTTAAGTAACCCATGGGGGAGCCGCCATGAATTATCCAACTGGAGACAAAAATAAAATGATATAATTAGAACAATTGCTAGCAGTTATGGGAAAAACATGATATTTTGACATTTGAAGCAATCTGGAGAAGCACTCACCACGATATAAAGGCTCTGCAAGCAGGGGAAGCACTTGAGTAAGTCAAGAACTGCATATAAATCGGGGCCGACATGATGAAGAGCCAAAACCTTCACCGTGTGCATTGTGGTTGTCAAGCTAACAGCAATCACTTCCTATAAAAAAAGAACAAAGCAAACTCTTAGGATGGTGAATAGTTTCCTCGCATGCTCCGATGGGCACCGCCAACATGTGTGGGAGCGCTCACCAACTTTTTGCATTGGCAGCTGCAAGTGCGGTCCATGTGTGACTACTTACAGGTTTATAGTTAGAGCTAGTCTTTTGGTGCCGAAGGCAATCTTCAAACCGCCAACAACCCGAGAAAATGGTTGGCCCTAATTTGTCTAGCGACTAGCACATTTTTTAGAGTTGCATTATTTTTTCTCAAATCTAAATCCTATATCAAAAACTTTAGTCATTGCGCAAGAAACATCATAAACATCACTTAATTTGTGCTGAAGTTTCACACTTTCAGTACAATATTGCAGTACGTTTGTAGGATTTTATAAAAAATCCACAGAGTTGACAATTAGGTAACTGTTGTTATTCATGCTACTCCCTCCGTTTCAAAATATAAGTCTTTTAAGAGATTCCAATATGGACTGCATACGGATCAAAATGAGTGAATCTACACATTAAAATATGTCTATATATACATCCATATATAATCTATATTGAAATATCTAGAAACACTTACATTTCGGAACGGAGGTTATACTATTCATTGGGGCAAGTGTTGTGATAAGTAGTTATCAGCAGTTGACGATAACAATGAGCAGAAAAACTACCAAGACCAATTAAAATATGGAAAACCTACTACGCCTAGAATATTGGATTAAAGTGCAACAAAACAGTACAATGAATTTTTGGAGAAACTCCTTGTACATCTACTGCAAAGCACCATATCATGTACACAGTACACTGGGCAAATTCTCATAATTTAAGTTCTGAGCATGGACACGCATATGCTACTGAGTGAGCTTCCATTGTATGGCTGCATGAAGTAGATCATATCATGGAGGCAGAGCGATAAAAACAATGTGGTAACTTTAGAGTTTAAGCCAAAAATAAGATATCCCTTTAGGCTCTGAACATGAGACAATAACACATTCTCAAAGGGTAATATATCCATCCAAGAAGGAGGCATCGAACGGATCAGCCATCGACAGATCATGGATACGCTTGTTATAGTTCCAGGTATTCCAAGAAAACTTTTTGAATGCAAATCGAGCATCATGAGAAGCTCTGTGTTCAACTTGTAGTTGCTTGTTTTGGTTGGCAATCCATTCTTCTTTGTTGCTGCCAGAAATTGATTCCTCAATGAGTCCAAATTCCATTCTATCTAGCACTTTGGCATTCAAAACAAAGAACCTTGCAAAGTCGATTTCTGGACCTTTGCCATAGTAGACCTTCATCGCCATTTTCTTCAGGTGGTGATCCAGGCATTCAATTGGGCCGTCCAATAATGAGGCATACTTCCTCACAATTTTTACGTTCTCTGCTGGGTAAAACTCGTTTTTATGTAACCCATGGGGGAGCCGCCATGAATTATCCAACTGGAGACAAAAATAAAATGATATAATTAGAACAATTGCTAACAGTTATGGGAAAAACATGATATTTTGACATTTGAAGCAATCGGGAGAAGCACTCACCACGATATAAAGGCTCTGCAAGCAGGGGAAGCACTTGAGTAAGTCAAGAACTGCATATAAATCGGGGCCGACATGATGAAGAGCCAAAACCTTCACCGTGTGCATTGTGGTTGTCAAGCTAACAGCAATCACTTCCTATAAAAAAAGAACAAAGCAAACTCTTAGGATGGTGAATAGTTTCCTCACATGCTCCGATGGGCACCGCCAACATGTGTGGGAGCGCTCACCAACTTTTTGCATTGGCAGCTGCAAGTGCGGTCCATGTGTGACTACTTACAGGTTTATAGTTAGAGCTAGTCTTTTGGTGCCGAAGGCAATCTTCAAACCGCCAACAACTCGAGAAAATGGTTGGCCCTAATTTGTCTAGCGACTAGCACATTTTTTAGAGTTGCATTATTTTTTCTCAAATCTAAATCCTATATCAAAAACTTTAGTCATTGCGCAAGAAACATCATAAACATCACTTAATTTGTGCTGAAGTTTCACACTTTCAGTACAATATTGCAGTACGTTTGTAGGATTTTATAAAAAATCCACAGAGTTGACAATTAGGTAACTGTTGTTATTCATGCTACTCCCTCCGTTTCAAAATATAAGTCTTTTAAGAGATTCCAATATGGACTGCATACGGATCAAAATGAGTGAATCTACACATTAAAATATGTCTATATATACATCCATATATAATCTATATTGAAATATCTAAAAACACTTACATTTCGGAACGGAGGTTATACTATTCATTGGGGCAAGTGTTGTGATAAGTAGTTATCAGCAGTTGACGATGCCAATGAGCAGAAAAACTACCAAGACCAACTAAAATATTGAAAACCTACTACGCCTAGAATATTGGATTAAAGTGCAACAAAACACTACAATGAATTTTTGGAGAAACTCCTTGTACATCTACTGCAAAGCACCATATCATGTACACAGTACACTGGGCAAATTCTCATAATTTAAGTTCTGAGCATGGACACGCATATGCTACTGAGTGAGCTTCCATTGTATGGCTGCATGAAGTAGATCATATCATGGAGGCAGAGCGATAAAAACAATGTGGTAACTTTAGGGTTTAAGCCAAAAATAAGATATCCCTTTAGGCTCTGAACATGAGACAATAACACATTCTCAAAGGGTAATATATCCATCCAAGAAGGAGGCATCGAACGGATCAGCCATCGACAGATCATGGATACGCTTGTTATAGTTCCAGGTATTCCAAGAAAACTTTTTGAATGCAAATCGAGCATCATGAGAAGCTCTGTGTTCAACTTGTAGTTGCTTGTTTTGGTTGGCAATCCATTCTTCTTCGTTGCCGCCAGAAATTGATTCCTCAATGAGTCCAAATTCCATTCTATCTAGCACTTTGGCATTCAAAACAAAGAACCTTGCAAAGTCGATTTCTGGACCTTTGCCATAGTAGACCTTCATCGCCATTTTCTTCAGGTGGTGATCAAGGCATTCAATTGGGCCGTCCAATAATGAGGCATACTTCCTCACAATTTTTACGTTCTCTGCTGGGTAAAACTCGTTTGTATGTAACCCATGGGGGAGCCGCCATGAATTATCCAACTGGAGACAAAAATAAAATGATATAATTAGAACAATTGCTAACAGTTATGGGAAAATCATGATATTTTGACATTTGAAGCAATCTGGAGAAGCACTCACCACGATATAAAGGCTCTGCAAGCAGGGGAAGCACTTGAGTAAGTCAAGAACTGCATATAAATCAGGGCCGACATGATGAAGAGCCAAAACCTTCACCGTGTGCATTGTGGTTGTCAAGCTAACAGCAATCACTTCCTATAAAAAAAGAACAAAGCAAACTCTTAGGATGGTGAATAGTTTCCTCGCATGCTCCGACGGGCACCGCCAACATGTGTGGGAGCGCTCACCAACTTTTTGCATTGGCAGCTGCAAGTGCGGTCCATGTGTGACTACTTACAGGTTTACAGTTAGAGCTAGTCTTTTGGTGCCGAAGGCAATCTTCAAACCGCCAACAACCCGAGAAAATGGTTGGCCCTAATTTGTCTAGCGACTAGCACATTTTTTAGAGTTGCATTATTTTTTCTCAAATCTAAATCCTATATCAAAAACTTTAGTCATTGCGCAAGAAACATCATAAACATCACTTAATTTGTGCTGAAGTTTCACACTTTCAGTACAATATTGCAGTACGTTTGTAGGATTTTATAAAAAATCCACAGAGTTGACAATTAGGTAACTATTGTTATTCATGCTACTCCCTCTGTTTCAAAATATATGTCTTTTAAGAGATTCCAATATGGACTGCATACGGATCAAAATGAGTGAATCTACACATTAAAATATGTCTATATATACATCCATATATAATCTATATTGAAATATCTAGAAACACTTACATTTCGGAACGGAGGTTATACTATTCATTGGGGCAAGTGTTGTGATAAGTAGTTATCAGCAGTTGACGATGCCAATGAGCAGAAAAACTACCAATACCAATTAAAATATGGAAAACCTACTACGCCTAGAATATTGGATTTAAGTGCAACAAAACACTACAATGAATTTTTGGAGAAACTCCTTGTACATCTACTGCAAAGCACCATATCATGTACACAGTACACTGGGCAAATTCTCATAATTTAAGTTCTGAGCATGGACACGCATATGCTACTGAGTGAGCTTCCATTGTATGGCTGCATGAAGTAGATCATATCATGGAGGTAGAGCGATAAAAACAATGTGGTAACTTTAGAGTTTAAGCCAAAAATAAGATATCCCTTTAGGCTCTGAACATGAGACAATAACACATTCTCAAAGGGTAATATATCCATCCAAGAAGGAGGCATCGAACGGATCAGCCATCGACAGATCATGGATACGCTTGTTATAGTTCCAGGTATTCCAAGAAAACTTTTTGAATGCAAATCGAGCATCATGAGAAGCTCTGTGTTCAACTTGTAGTTCCTTGTTTTGGTTGGCAATCCGTTCTTCTTTGTTGCCGCCAGAAATTGATTCCTCAATGAGTCCAAATTCCATTCTATCTAGCACTTTGGCATTCAAAACAAAGAACCTTGCAAAGTCGATTTCTGGACCTTTGCCATAGTAGACCTTCATCGCCATTTTCTTCAGGTGGTGATCAAGGCGTTCAATTGGGCCGTCCAATAATGAGGCATACTTCCTCACAATTTTTACGTTCTCTGCTGGGTAAAACTCGTTTGTATGTAACCCATGGGGGAGCCGCCATGAATTATCCAACTGGAGACAAAAATAAAATGATATAATTAGAACAATTGCTAACAGTTATGGGAAAATCATGATATTTTGACATTTGAAGCAATCTGGAGAAGCACTCACCACGATATAAAGGCTCTGCAAGCAGGGGAAGCACTTGAGTAAGTCAAGAACTGCATATAAATCGGGGCCGACATGATGAAGAGCCAAAACCTTCACCATGTGCATTGTGGTTGTCAAGCTAACAGCAATCACTTCCTATAAAAAAAGAACAAAGCAAACTCTTAGGATGGTGAATAGTTTCCTCGCATGCTCCGACGGGCACCGCCAACATGTGTGGGAGCGCTCACCAACTTTTTGCATTGGCAGCTGCAAGTGCGGTCCATGTGTGACTACTTACAGGTTTACAGTTAGAGCTAGTCTTTTGGTGCCGAAGGCAATCTTCAAACCGCCAACAACCCGAGAAAATGGTTGGCCCTAATTTGTCTAGCGACTAGCACATTGTTTAGAGTTGCATTATTTTTTCTCAAATCTAAATCCTATATCAAAAACTTTAGTCATTGCGCAAGAAACATCATAAACATCACTTAATTTGTGCTGAAGTTTCACACTTTCAGTACAATATTGCAGTACGTTTGTAGGATTTTATAAAAAATCCACAGAGTTGACAATTAGGTAACTATTGTTATTCATGCTACTCCCTCTGTTTCAAAATATATGTCTTTTAAGAGATTCCAATATGGACTGCATACGGATCAAAATGAGTGAATCTACACATTAAAATATGTCTATATATACATCCATATATAATCTATATTGAAATATCTAGAAACACTTACATTTCGGAACGGAGGTTATACTATTCATTGGGGCAAGTGTTGTGATAAGTAGTTATCAGCAGTTGACGATGCCAATGAGCAGAAAAACTACCAATACCAATTAAAATATGGAAAACCTACTACGCCTAGAATATTGGATTTAAGTGCAACAAAACACTACAATGAATTTTTGGAGAAACTCCTTGTACATCTACTGCAAAGCACCATATCATGTACACAGTACACTGGGCAAATTCTCATAATTTAAGTTCTGAGCATGGACACGCATATGCTACTGAGTGAGCTTCCATTGTATGGCTGCATGAAGTAGATCATATCATGGAGGTAGAGCGATAAAAACAATGTGGTAACTTTAGAGTTTAAGCCAAAAATAAGATATCCCTTTAGGCTCTGAACATGAGACAATAACACATTCTCAAAGGGTAATATATCCATCCAAGAAGGAGGCATCGAACGGATCAGCCATCGACAGATCATGGATACGCTTGTTATAGTTCCAGGTATTCCAAGAAAACTTTTTGAATGCAAATCGAGCATCATGAGAAGCTCTGTGTTCAACTTGTAGTTGCTTGTTTTGGTTGGCAATCCGTTCTTCTTTGTTGCCGCCAGAAATTGATTCCTCAATGAGTCCAAATTCCATTCTATCTAGCACTTTGGCATTCAAAACAAAGAACCTTGCAAAGTCGATTTCTGGACCTTTGCCATAGTAGACCTTCATCGCCATTTTCTTCAGGTGGTGATCAAGGCATTCAATTGGGCCGTCCAATAATGAGGCATACTTCCTCACAATTTTTACGTTCTCTGCTGGGTAAAACTCGTTTTTATGTAACCCATGGGGGAGCCGCCATGAATTATCCAACTGGAGACAAAAATAAAATGATATAATTAGAACAATTGCTAACAGTTATGGGAAAAACATGATATTTTGACATTTGCAGCAATCTGGAGAAGCACTCACCACGATATAAAGGCTCTGCAAGCAGGGGAAGCACTTGAGTAAGTCAAGAACTGCATATAAATCGGGGCCGACATGATGAAGAGCCAAAACCTTCACCGTGTGCATTGTGGTTGTCAAGCTAACAGCAATCATTTCCTATAAAAAAAAGAACAAAGCAAACTCTTATCAACAACAACATATACAGTGTGCAGGTTCTAATTAATTCTAAGAGCAAGGTTGCAACTACCTGAAAAGTTGTTGTCCTGAGGTGTGCTGTCGTGTGGCTTTGCTCACAGGACCCAAAATCTTCAGCTTAGGGGCCGTAATTACCCGGATGGTCGTCAGACCATAGTCTGGATTGAGTGGCAGCAACCTCTCGAGGCAAGGTGCGTCCTCGATGACCAGCTCCTGGACTTTGACAATGCGAGAGTAAGGGTGATCTTCTGTGTCCTGACAAGCACAGAAGCCGATGCTCCTGAGAGCAGGAGAGCTGATGCGGAGGCTGGTAGAGCCCACGGTATTGGCCAGCAGAAGGCTCTTCAACGCAGGGGAGCCGGCGCGCAGCCCGCTCAGAGCCTCCTCCGTTAGGGTGACATTGCAAAGGGTGAGCTGCTGGAGGAACGGGAAATCGACGGCGAGATTGGGCGGCAGACGGCAGCAGCCGAATGTGGCCACGCGGAGCGCGTGCGCGCGGCAGAATACTGAGATTGGCAGCACGTCGCTGCCGTAGCTGCGGTAGCTATAGACGAGCTGGAGCTCCTCGATGTAGGCGATGCCCCTGGAGCGGAACCAGTCGTCAAGTCTTGGGTCCCCGTTTTTGTCGATGATCTGGTGCCCCGTGCGGTGGTGGTAGTGGTATTGGCGGTGTGCGATGCTGGTAAAACAGACGCGGCGGACGGGGCCAAGGTGGCCGGAGAGGACGCCGGAGACGGTCTTCTCGGGTATGCCGTCGTCGAGGTTGAGCGGCGCGGAGCGCCAGATGTGGCGCCACCGGCGGGATAGCGCCTGGGTGTGGCAGCCGTCCTTGGCTGGGAGGAGGGACACGACGGCGCTGAGCTACGCGTCAGGGAGCTTGCTGATGAGATCGGGGCGATCCGTCGCCATGTGTGCGGTGTTATCGCCGACGCCGGGAAGAGGTGAACGCGACGGACGTGCAAAAATATATAATAGAACACCTGCACCGTGGGCTTTCCCTCTGGTGCCGTAGGTAGTAGTTATTTATATCTTGCCAGGGGAGCGCCGTGGGCTGGGCTGTCTTGGGAAACATCCGAGTTTCTTTCGAACCATGAGATGGTTCTGAGTTCCGACCCAAGCACGTTCAATTAGACTTTTTTTTCTTGATATATAAAGATTGGATCGGACTTTTTTTTAAATGCTTTTTTACTCCCGGGTGGTGTATGCACACCCCTTAGAGAAAATAGAAAAAAATCTGAACAATAAACAATATGAGACAGTTGCTAACAGTTTGCCACTATAAGACACTTGCTACCAATTTGGCAATTAATGTGATATCTTAACTCGAGCAAAATAGTAAATATGAAAACTCACATCACATGCATGCGGGTGTTGTCCTTGCTGGGCTGGAGGAAGAAGATGGTACCGAGCATCGCATTCGGTGGTCGTGGATCCCTAGCAAGGATTGTCCTTCACACATGGTCACCATCATCTGTGAGTCACTATTGGAAGTATGTGAACATGATGGATGAGGGCCTTTTCCGCATTTAGTTATTTTCCTTTTCCCTTTTTGTCATGTCTTCCTACGTTGCCAAGGGTGCATCTAGGCTCATCAGAAGACATATGGAGGTGCGTCTCCGGCCGATCTCGTGGGATTCGGTCCATGTTTTCTTTGGTGGATCAACTTGAATCTAGTTTTCGTTTCTCTGCGTCTGTGTGTCTTTGCTCATCCTGGTAACCATTAAGTCGAATTTCCATTGTCTCTAGCACTTCGGCATTCAAAACAAAAAGAACCTTGCAAAGTCAACTTCTAGAACTTTGCCATAATAGATCTTCAATGCGTTTTTTATGGTGCTCAAGACATTCAATAGGTTCATATGATGAGACATACTTCCTCATATTTTCTATACTATTAGATTTATTCCAACCCACTTTCAGATAATGGACGAGAGAACCTCTCTGAGTCTAATTGGAGTAAGAAATAAAATACATTATATAAGATATAGTTGCTAATAAACCTCTATGAGTCTAATCGGAGTAAGAAATAAAATACATTATATAAGATATAGTTGCTAATAATTTGGCAACATGATATCTTAATATTTTAAGCAAGATAGCAAATAGTAGTGTGAAAACTCACATCGATATAAAGCCTCTCCAAGCAGGGGAAGGATTTGAGGAAGTCAAGAAGTGCATCCAAATCATGAGTGGCACCTTCAAGTTCCAAAACCTTCACCATACGCATTGTGGTTGCCAAGCTAACTGTATCCATTATTTAAAAAGGCGGAATATAAACCAAACATATTTAAGGGTTAATAATCTACCTATAGTAATGCATGTGGAATTTAAGAAATTAAGGTTGCAACTACCTGATAAAACATCTCCAATTTTTTTTACATCTCCAATTTAGGGGCATGGATTTCCCGGATGGTCACTGGACAAATATATGTGCAATATGGTAGCAAGCTATCAAGGTGAGGGGCGTCCTCGATAACCAGCTCTTGGGACCAACATCGCGAGAGTGCCAGAACCACATGTTCCTAAGAGTCGGGGACCTCATGCGGACGCAGAACACGTCCTTAATCTCGCGCAGTACAACATCTCTATAATGCAGGGCAGCCGGCGAGCACGACGCTCAGAGCCCCTCCTCCCTTAAGGTGATCATCCACAAGGTGAGCTGTTGGAGACGCGGGAAGTCCACTGCCAGGTTGGGCGGCAAACTACCGTTGACAAAAGAGGCCACGTGGAGTGTGGCGAGAGGCGGAACACAGACGGTGGCAGGGTATTGTTATCTCTGTCATAGTTGTGTTTCTAGGCAAGCCAGAGCTCCGCAAGGGTGTGCGAGGTCCCGGGAGCTGAGCCAACAGTCGACCCCGCCATCATCGACATCGATCCGGTGCCCCGTGCAGCGGTCGTAGTGGTACAGGAGGGGTTTGATCCCAAAGATGCAGATGCGGTGTAGGGGGCCGAGGTGGTTGGAGATGATGTCGGACTCCGACAAGTCGCGGCCATGGCTGTCGAGGTTGAGCAGCGCCGAGCGTCAAATGGGGCGCTATGCCACTATCGGCACGAGATTGCCTGCGTGCGGCAACCGTCCATGGTGTGCAGGTGGGAGACAATGGTCCCCAGCACCCGCAGAGTCATTTTGAGCAGTTTCGGCATGTGCCGGCAACCAATCCATCGTCCATGCATGCATTAAGATTCGTGCCGCTGTGAATATTCTATTATCATTTTTCTACTATACTGGGATATACTCCATCAAATACAGCTAGTAGCCCCCACCTTTGTCCCTGATATGACAGGCATAGCAGCATGTGAGAGACCACTCTCTCCTTCTTACATCCTTTTACTTCACCTTAGCTAAATTAAATCATCCATATCATTTAAACTATAAGTTCGTTTTTGAAATAATTCATATATTTGAAGTCATGGCGTCAAGACCTTTATAACTAGACCAAGCTTGGATACATTTCAAACATGTTTAAATTTAATGTTTCACATTTCATATGTGAAACAAACCCATTTCACTAAAAAAATGTAATTTTTAATGGAAATATGCGAAACCAATCTATTTCACATAAACCCTTTTCACCCAAATATGAAACTGAAATGTCAACTTTTGAAACAGGTCATTTGAAATTGTGCAACAGTATATGTCAAAGAATGAAATATGTTATTTTTGTGAAACAAGTAGTGGAAAGTGAAATGTAGGTTCTAAATTGTGAAATAGCAAATACAGAAAGTGAAATTGTAATGTATCATTGTGAAACTAAGTTTTTGGAAATGTGTAACAGTTATTTGAAAAGAGTGAAATATGTTATTTTCAAAAATGTGCAATTGAAATAAATGTGATGTTTATGAAACAAGCTAGTGGAAGGTGAAATGTACGTTATGAATTGTGAAATAATAAATACAGAAAGTGAAATCGTAATGTATGATTGTGAAACTGATTTTTGGAAATGTATAACAATTTATTTCAAAAGAGTGAAATCAGTTATTTAAAAAATATACAATTAGAATATATGTTATTTTTGTGAAACAGGCTAGTGAAAAGTGAAATGTAGATTCTGAATTGTGAAATAGCTAGTAACCACATAAGGTGAATTTGTTATGTATCATCGTGAGACAGATTATTTCAAAATATGAAATATGTTATCTGAAAATTTTTCTAATGAAATAGATGTTGTTTTTGTGAAACAAGGCTATGAAACTGATTGTTTTGATATGTGAAATATGCGTTCGAATTTAAACGTAGTAAAAAGATATTCATAATTAATCTCATTTTAAAGGTTTTGTCACAAGGAGTTCAAATATAAAAAAAGATTCAAAAATGAATATATGCTTTAAAACATATGGATTTCTCAAATTACCCAAGAAGAAAGAAATGGTTGGATTTATTGAGTGGGATAAGAGAGAGAATGACTCTATCACATTGTCATGCACGCATGTAAAGTATACTGGTGGGGGCTTGCTGCTGAAGAATAGGTGGAAATACGAAGATGGGAAATGCAAAAGGAAAATGCAATACAAAGATACTTGGGTCACATAGTGTTAGATGGCAGCTTCCTATTGGAGATGACCTTGCCGGTACCTAGCGGAACCGCGTAATTTTACTTTTCGCCCCAGCACCTCGTCAGGGGAGGCTGCTAATGAAATCTGTGTGGGCCGTCGCCATGTGTGTGGTGTGATCGCCCGTAACAGGTTTTTTGTTTTTTTGTTTTTTGTTTTTTGTTTTTTGTTTTTGAGAAACTATCACCCGCAACAGGTGAGCGTCACGGTCGAGGGCTTTAGCCTGGGTTCTTATCTTGCTTTCGAACCGCGAGATAGTTTGGGCACGTTCATTGTTCACATATTCATGTTGAATAAGACTTCCAAAGGAAGTAGAATTATCATATGCTAAGAAAAAGCAAGCAGAATTATTCACGTGCATCTCTAGAAACAAGAGTTTAGTTTTTTTTTTCTCTTAACAAAAAAGAGTTTGCGTTTTTATTTAGGAAAGAGTAGCACCACTTGTTCCACTAAAAAAGGAGTTACTTCCTCAATTATACCGCAATTAATTGCTGTGTGCCACATTTTTAACCCTGAGCGAATTTTTACTCGATTTTGTGTTGACTTGGCATGCCACGTAGACAGTTTTTTATTTGGCGCTGGTTCTCTTTCCGGTTTATTTACCTGTGCAGCTTATTATTTCTTTGGTTTTGTCTCGGTTTTAAGGAGTGGGTCAGACCTGTCAGGACGAGAGAATGAAGTCGAAAGAATATATGGCTAAAAGACAACTAGTTCATCATTGATCCAATTAATTATTTCTAACAGAAGTGGTTGAATGTTAATAGTAGCATGTATACCTCGGATGTGGTTTCATTTCAGAATGGTAATATGGTGTACATATTCGAAGCTGGAGCTCAGACACGACCTTTGGGACACACATTTTTCATTCTATATCTGCATGAAGTAGATCACCTCGTAGAGGTCTCTGAACATGGCACAAGGATACGTTATCAAAAGGTATCATATCCATCCAAGAAGGAGGCGTCGAACAGGTTAACCAATGACAGATCATGGAGATCATTGTTATCTATCCAAGTAGTACTCGCAAACTTCTTGAATACAAATCGAGCATCATGAGAAGCTCTGTCTTCGAATTGTAGCAGCTCGATTTGACTCACCCTCCACTTGTCCTTGTCGCAACCATTGAATGACTCCTCAACGAGTCCGAATTCCATTATCTCCAGCACTTTGGCATTCATAATAATGAACCTAGCAAAATCAGCCTGTAGAGGATTGCCCTGGTAGAACTTCAATGCGGCTTTTTTTAGATGGTGCTCAAGACACTCAACTGGATCTGCCAGTGAAGCATAGATGCTCCCAGTTTTTATTTTCTCCAGTGGGTCCAGCTGGTTATAGGAATAAAAACAATAGAAAACAATTACTAATAGCTTGACAACAATATATATTGACACTTTAATCAAGCTAGCAAATATGAGCACTCACGGCGAAATATAGCCTCTCCAAATAGGGGAAGCACTTGAGGAAGCCAAGAACAACATCCAAATCAGAGCCGACATGATCGAGAGCCAAAACTTTCACCGTGTGAATTGTGGTTCTTAAGCTAATGGCGATCATTTTCTACCCAAAAAAAGAACATATATCAGCCTGTATGTGATGTGAGTAATATATGTGTGTGCGTGGCTCGAAAATTTCAAGCTAGCTACACATACCTGAAATACTGTTGTTCCAAGGTGGAGTTCTGATATTGCTTTGCTCAATGGACCCAGTACCTCCAGTTTAGGAGCCCGAATTACCCGGATGGTTTCTGGGCCATAGTTGAGTGGAAGCAATCTCTCCAGGCAGGGGGCGTCATCAATTATGAGCTCTTGGACTTTGACAAAGCGAGAATATGCATCCAGTCGTCTATTTGTAAGGGCATAGAAGCCGATGCTCCGGAGAGTAGGGGAACTGATGCGAAGGCGGGGAGAGCCCACGGTCTCCCACAGCAGAAGGCTCTCCAACGCATGGCAGCCGGCGAGCACGGTGCCGAGAGTCTCCTCCGTCAGGATGACCCTGTACATGGTGAGCTGCTGGAGGAGCGGGAAGTCCACCGCTAGGTTGGGCGGGAGACGGCAGCGGCTGAACCCGGCCACACGAAGCGCGGGCGCGCGGCGGAACACGGACGGCGGAAGCACATCGCTGCCGTTGCTGTTACTATTGTAGACGAGCCGGAGCTCCTGGAGGTAGGCGAGGCCACCGGAGCAGAACCAGCCGTCCACCCTTGTGTCGCCGGCGTCGCCGTGGCGGTAGCGGTAGGAGAGGGGCTCGATGGTGATAGAGATGCGGCGGACTGGGCCGAGGTGGCTGGAGAGGATGTGGGAGATCGTGTTTTCGGGTATTTCGTCGTCCACGTTAAGTGGCGCGGAGCGCCAGATATGGAGCGCCACCGGCGGGAGAGCGCCTGCGTGCGGCAAGCTTCGTTTGTTGGGAGGAGGGACACGATGGTGCCGAGGACCTCTTCGAGGAGGTTGCTGATGAAATCGGCACGATCCATCGCCATGTGCGTGGTCTGATCTAGCCAATAACAGGTGAACGTGAAGGACGGACACGAGGGTTTTTGCCTGTTTGTGTTTTCTGTGGCGTGGGTTTTTATAATATCTTTTGCGTGGGCTGGGTGTACGATCCGAGTTGCTTTCGAATATCAAGATGGATCGGAGTTTCTCTCGGTGATGAGATCACCATCAGCTGGAGATATCTTGGACTTGCAGTCGACTGTAGTGGGAGCCCGGCGACAGTCAGCCATCCCATCCTTTTTTTTTGAAAAGGAGGCTTGTCCTCGGTCTTTGCATCTGAACAATGCATGCAGCCATGCGAAATTGCTAGATTTACAAGGCTCAGCCTACGGACCCAGGTTACGAAATGAGCTGTTCTAATCTCGTTGATTTTGTCCCCCTGGTTTTTGCTGCGGGCCCAAAATTATTATGAATGCTAAGTCTCCACCTCATCCCTGTAACAACTTTCTGTAAAATCTTTCTGTAGCTGTAGCAAAGTTCTGCAACCATATGATTAAAAGTCTCGAAATAGCACAAAGTTAAAAAAATATTACAGCTTGCAAATGGAGCAAAGAACTCAAAATAAGCTCAATACCACAAGATCCCTAGATTCCTATCATGTTATGTGACCGCCATCCAAATCGGTTGAATATAACCCGTGCTACCATCTTCCACTGGTTGCACCCAATAACGAGCGGCTCCCTGGAGTCCGTAGGAGTGAGTAAGGACTACGTACGGATCCAGGCCGTAGCTCTGAAGATGACCTGCAAGAAGGTTAAAATATGTTGTCTGTTAAAACGCATATCCTTCCTGCAATTCCATATAGCCCACATAAGCGCTCATATCCCAATCCGAATACAAGACGCGGTAATATGTTCTACTCCGGCTAACCACGTCCCAAATAACGATTCAATGCTAACTAGAAGAAAAATGTTAAAGGCTATATGAGTCGTTTGCCAAAGTAATTTCGCGAGAGGGCAATCTATGAAGAGGTGTTATATTGTTTCATCATGATCACAAAACAAACATCGTGAACTGCCTACCCACCGTCGCTTTAGTAAATTATCTTTGTGTGAATCACTTGTTTGTGAACAAAGCACATAAAGATTTTAGTACGCAAGGGAACCTTAACCTTCCAGATATGTATCGATCTCGGGATTGGGCCAGAATTGATTATATTCGTATACATAGATTTTACCGTAAACACTCTGTTCCTAGCCAATTCCAGTGCAACGAATAAGGTTGGTCGGATAGTTTAACCTCCATCAATCTCCGTAGCAAATGCATCCAAGAAATTCAATGCTCCTCAATTAAAGATCGCCTAAACTGAATATTCAAGGGTACCTATTACAATACTGTGCCCATGTAATCCTCCTTATGTTATACAATACTCCCTCTGTCCTAAAATATAAGAATGTTTTTAACACTAGCATAGTGTTAAAAATGTTCTTATATTCTGGGACGGAGGGAGTATTATATAAGTTGGGGTAGTGTATGGCTAGTGGCATCTCCCCTAACCATGTATCCTCCCAAAATCTTGTTGTCATTCCATTGCCAACTAAGAATTTGACCCTATGAAAGAACAAATCTTCCGTTCTCAGAAGTCCCTTCCAGAAAGACGAATCATTAGGTCTCGCAGTGACTTGGGCAAGCCGTTTTCGATTGTAGATATTTGTTACATAATATCTGTGCCCACATACCATCATTCTCTACTGATAATCTATACAACCATTTACTCATGAGGCATTTATTTTTTATTTCCAGGTTTTCAATGCCGAGCCCCCTGGTCCTTAGGTCGGCAAATGATATCCCATCGAGACAGACGATACTTCTTCTTAGCCTCATCTGACTGCCAGAAAAATCGAGATCGAAAAAATCTAGTCTCTTCCATACCCCCTTAGGTACTTCAAACAAAGATAAGAGGAACATCGCCATACTAGTAAATATTGAGTTAATAAGCACTAACCGACCTCCATACAACATTAGCTTGCCCTTCCAGCAGCTAAGTTTCTTTTCAATTCGATCGCATTTCCATTCTTTATTAGAAAGTTTGTGATGATGAATTGGTATGCCCAAGTAACTAAAGGGCAAAGAACCTAACTCACATCCGAACAACTGTCTATATGCATCTTGCTCCTCTTTGGCCCTACCGAAGCAGAACAATTCGCTCTTGTGAAAATTAATATTTAGTCCCGACAGTTGTTCAAAGAGGCATAGTACTAGTTTCATATTCCGAGTTTTTGCAAGGTCATGTTCCATGAAAAGAATAGTGTCATCGGCATATTGTAAGACGGAAACTCCCCCATCGACTAGATGAGGGACAAGTCCCTCAACTTGGTCGTTCTCGTTGGCCCTACCAATAAGAACGGTCAACATATCCGCCACTATATTAAATAAGAGAGGATACATCGAATCCCCTTGTCTCAATCCGTTACGAGTCTAAAAATAGTGACCGGTATCATCATTGACCTTAATTCCGACACTTCCTTTTTGGACTAGAGAACCCACTTGGTTCCTCCACGCCTCATTAAAACCCTTCATACGCCTTGCCTGCTGAAGAAAAGACAACTTAACTTTATCATATGCCTTCTCGAAATCCACTTTGAAGATAACCCCATCTAGCTTATTCAAATGAATTTCATGGAGACTTTCATGTAGGACGACAACCCCTTCTAGGATATGTCTACCAGGCATAAAAGTCGTCTGACTCGATTGCACCACCGAATGAGCGATACGTGTCAGCCTATTAGTACCCACTTTCGTGAAAATTTTGAAACTCACATTCAGAAGACAAATTGGCCTGAAGTGTTCTATATGAACCACTTCTTTTTTTTTGGCAAAAGCATAATCACACCAAAATTAAGATGACAGAGTTCGAGGTGACCATTAAAAATATCATGAAACATAGGCATAAGATCATTCTTAATAATATGCCAACATTTCTTATAGAATTCCGCAGGGAACCCATTGTTGGGGAACGTAGTAATTTCAAAAAAAATCCCTATGCACATGCAAGATAATGGTGATGCATAGCAACAAGAGGGGAGAGTATCGTCCACGTACCCTCGTAGACCGTAAGTGGAAGCGTTATGAGAACGTGGTTGATGTAGTCAAGCGTCTTCACGATCCGACCGATCCAAGTACCGAACGCACGGCACCTCCGAGTTCAGCACACGTTCAGCTCGATGACGTCTCACGAACTTCGATCCAGCAGAGCTTCACGGGAGAGTTCCGTCAGCACGACGGCGTGATGATGGTGATGATGTTGCTACCGACGCAGGGCTTCGCCTAAGCACCGCTACGATATGATCGAGGTGGATTATGGTGGAGGGGGGCACCGCACACGGCTAAGGGACCAATGATCAACTTGTGTCTTCTAGGGTGCCCCCCTGCCCCCGTATATAAAGGAGCAAGGGGGGAGGCCAGCCGGCCCTCCTAGGGCGCGCCAGGAGGAGGAGTCCTCCTCCTATTAGGAGTAGGACTCCCCTTTCCTACTCCTACTAGAAGGAGGAAAGGAAGGGGAAAGGGAAGAAGGAAGGAGAGGGAGGAAAGGAGGAAAGGGGGGCCGACCCCCTAGTCCAATTCGGTTTGGGCTAGGGGGCCGCGCGCCCTACCTCCTCTCTTCCACCACTTGGCCCATGAGGCCCAATACTTCTTCCCCGTATTCCCGTAACTCCCCGGTACTCCGAAAAATACCCGAATCACTTGGAACCTTTCCGATGTCGGAATATAGTCATCCAATATATCGATATTTACGTCTCGACCATTTCGAGACTCCTCGTCATGTCCCCGATCTCATCCGGGACTCCAAACTACCTTCGGTACATCAAATCACATAAACTCATAATACCGATAGTCACCGAACGTTAAGCGTGCGGACCCTATGGGTTCGAGAACTATGTAGACATGACTGAGACACGTCTCCGGTCAATAACCAATAGCGGAACCTGGATGTTCATATTGGCTCCTACATATTCTACGAAGATCTTTATCGGTCAAACCGCATAACAACATACGTTGTTCCCTTTGTCATCGGTATGTTACTTGCCCGAGATTCGATCGTTGGTATCTCAATACCTAGTTCAATATCGTTACCGGAAAGTCTCTTTACTCGTTTCCGTAATGCATCATACTACAACTAACTCATTAGTTGCATTGCTTGCAAGGCTTATAGTGATGTGCATTACCGAGAGGGCCCAGAGATACCTCTCCGACAATCGGAGTGACAAATCCTAATCTCGATCTATGCCAACTCAACAAGTACCATCGAAGACACCTGTAGAGCACCTTTATAATCACCCAGTTACGTTGTGACATTTTGTAGCACATAAAGTGTTCCTCCGGCATTCGGGAGTTGCATAATCTCATAGTCAGAGGAACATGTATAAGTCATGAAAAAAGCAGTAGCAACAAACTAAACGATTACCGTGCTAAGCTAACGGAATGGATCAAGTCAATCACATCATTCTTTAATGATGTGGTCCCGTTAATCAAATGACAACTCATGTCTATGGCTGGAAAACTTAACCATCTTTGATTCAACGAGCTAGTCAAGTAGAGGCATACTAGTGACACTTTGTTTTCTATGTATTCACACATGTACTAAGTTTCCGGTTAATACAATTCTAGCATGAATAAAAAACATTTATCATGATATAAGGAAATAAATAATAACTTTATTATTGCCTCTAGGGCATATTTCCTTCAGTCTCCCACTTGCACTAGAGTCAATAATCTAGTTCACATCTTTATGTGATTAGTTCACATCTCCATGTGACTAATACCCAAAGGGTTTACTAGAGTCAATAATCTAGTTCACATCGCTATGTGATTAACACCCAAAGAGTGATCATGTTTTGCTTGTGAGAGAAGTTTAGCCTACGGGTCTGCAACATTCAGATCCATATGTATTTAGCAAATTTCTATGTCTACAATGCTCTGCACGGAGCTACTCTAGCTAATTACTCTCACTTTCAATATGTATCTAGATCGAGACTTAGAGTCATCTAGATCAATGTAAAAAGCTTGCATCGACGTAACTCTTTACGACGAACTCTTTTTATCACCTCCATAACCGAGAAATATTTCCTTAGTCCTCTAAGGATAATTTTGACCGTTGTCCAACAATCTACTCTTAGATCACTATTGTACTCCCTTTCCAGAGAGATGCTAAGGTATACAATAGGACTGGTAAACAGCATAGCATACTTTATAGAACCTATGACTGAGGCATAGGGAATGACTTTTCATTCTCTTTCTATTTTCTGCTATGGACGGGTTTTGAGTCTTTACTCAACTTCACACCTTGCAACACAGGCAAAAACTCCTTCTTTGACTGTTCCATTTTGAACTACTTCAAAATCTTGTCAAGGTATGTACTCATCGAAGAAACTTATCAAGCGTCTTGATCTATCTCTATAGATCTTGATGCTCAATGTGTAAGCAGCTTCATCGAGGTCTTTCTTTGAAAAACTCTTTTCAAACACTTATTTATGCTTTCTAGAAAATTCTACATTATTTCTGATCAACAATATGTCATTCACATATACTTATCAGAAATGATGTAGTGCTCCCACTCACTTTCTTGTAAATACAGGCTTTACCGCAAGTCTGTATAAAACCATATGCTTTGATCACTTCATCAAAGCATATATTCCAACTCCGAGATGCTTGCACCAGTCCATAGATGGATCGCTGGAGCTTGCTCACTTTGTTAGCACCTTTAGGATCGACAAAACCTTCCGGTTGCATCATATACAACTCTTCTTTAAGAAATCCATTCAGGAATGCAGTTTTGACATCCATTTGCCAGATTTCATAAAATGCGGCAACTGCTAACATGATTCGGACAGACTTTTTAAGCATCGATACGAGTGAGAAAATCTTATCATAGTCAACACCTTGAACTTGTCCAAAACATTTTGCGGCAATTCGAGCTTTATAGATAGTAACACTACTATCAGCGTTCATCTTTCTCTTAAAGATCCATTTATTCTTAATGGGTCACCGATCATCGGGCAAGTCAATCAAAGTCCATACTTTGTTCTCATACATGGATCCCATCTCAGATTTCATGGCCTCAAGCCATTTCGCGGAATCTGGGCTTATCATCGCTTCCTCATAGTTCGTAGGTTCGTCATGGTCTAGTAACATGACTTCCAGAAATGATTACCGTACCACTCTGGTGCGGACCATACTCTGTTTGTCCTACGAGGTTCGGTAGTAACTTGATCTGCAGTTTCATGATCATCATCATTAGCTTCCTCACTAATTGGTGTAGGAATCACCGGAACTGATTTCTATGATGAACTACTTTCCAATTCGGGAGAAGGTACAATTACCTCATCAAGTTCCACATTCTTCCCACTCACTTCTTTCGAGAGAAACTTCTTCTCTAGAAAGGATCCATTCTTAGCAACGAATATCTTGCCTTCGGATCTGTGATAGAAGGTGTACCCAATAGTTTTCTTTGGGTATCCTATGAAGACGCATTTCTTCGATTTGGGTTCGAGCTTACCAGGTTGAAAACTTTTTCACACTTAGGTTTCTTGCTAAACCACAGTTCATATGGTGTCGTCTCAACGGATTTAGATGATGCCCCTTTTAACTTGAATGTAGCTGTCTATAATGCATAACCCCAAAAACGATAGTGGTAAATCAGTAAGAGACATCATAGATTGCACTATGTCCAATAAATTACGGTTATGATGTTCAGACACACCATTATGATGTGGTGTTCCAGGTGGCACGAATTTGTGAAACTATTCCATGTTGTTTTAATTGAAGACCAAACTCGTAACTCAAGTATTCATCTCCGCGATCAGATCATAGAAACTTTATTTTCTTGTCACGATGATTTTCCACTTCACTCTGAAATTCTTTGAACTTTACAAATGTTTCAGACTTATGTTTCATCAAGTAGATATACTCGTATCTGCTTCAAATCATTTGTGAAGGTTAGAAAATAATGATACCCGCCGCGAGCCTCAACACTCATCGGATTGCATACATCAGTATGTATTATTTCCAACAAGTTTGTTGCTCGCTCCATTGTTCCGGAGAATAGAGTCTTAGTCATCTTGCCCATGAGGCATGGTTCGCAAGCATCAACTGATTTATAATCAAGTGATTTCGAAAGC
Source organism: Triticum aestivum (assembly GCF_018294505.1). Lineage (NCBI taxonomy): Eukaryota > Viridiplantae > Streptophyta > Magnoliopsida > Poales > Poaceae > Triticum > Triticum aestivum. The sequence continues at coordinate 622,923,156 of NC_057803.1, forward strand.
CCATCAGCATGGATTTTCTTCATGCGCTTTACACCAATATGACCTAAACAGAAGTGCCACAAATAAGTTGCACTATCATTATTATTGCATCTTTTGGCTTTAATATTGTGAATATGTGTATCACTACGATCGAGATTCAATAAACCATTCACCTTGGGTGTATGACCATTGAAGGTTTTATTCATGTAAACAGAACAACAATTATTCTCTGACTTTAAATGAATAATGTATTGCAATAAACATGATCAAATCATATTCATGCTTAAGCAAACACCAAATAACATTTATTTAGGTTCAACACTAATCCCGAATGTATAGGGAGTGTGCGATGATGATCATATCAATCTTAGAACCACTTCCAACACACATCGTCACTTCACCCTTAACTATTCTCTGTTCATTCTGCAACTCCCGTTTCAAGTTACTAATCTCAGCAACTGAACTAGTATTAAATGCTGAGGTGTTGCTATAAACACTAGTAAAGTACACATCAATAACATGTATATCAAATATACCTTTGTTCACTTTGCCATCCTTCTTATCCGCCAAATACTTGGGGCAGTTCTGCTTCCAGTGACCAGTCCCTTTGCAGTAGAAGCACTTAGTCTCAGGTTTAGGTCTAGACTTGGGCTTCTTCACTTGAGCAGCAACTTGCCTGCCATTCTTCTTGAAGTTCCCCTTCTTCCCTTTGACCTTTTCTTGAAACTAGTGGTCTTGTCAACCATCAACACTTGATGCTTTTCTTGATTTCTACCTTCGTCGATTTCAGCATCACGAAGAGCTTGGGAATCGTTTCCATTATCCCTTGCATATTATAGTTCATCACGAAGTTCCAGTAACTTGTTGATAGTGACTAGAGAATTCTGTCAATCACTATCTTATATGGAAGATTAACTCCCACTTGATTCAAGTGATTGTAGTACTCAGACATTCTGAGCACATTCTCACTAGCTGAGCTATTCTCCTCCATCTTATAGGCAAAGTGCTTGTCAAAGGTCTCATACCTTTCGACATGGGCATGAGTCTGAAATACTAATTTCAACTCTTGGAACATCTCATATGCTCCGTGGCGTTCAAAACGTCTTTGAAGCCTCGATGCTAAGCTGTAAAGCATGGTGCACTAAACTATCAAGTAGTCATCATATCGAGCTCGCCAAACATTCATAACGTCTACATCTGCTCCTGCAATCGGTCTGTCACCTAGCGGTGCATCAAGGACATAATTCTTCTGTGCAGCAATGAGGATAATCCTTAGATCATGGATCCAATCCGCATCATTGATACTAACATCTTTCAACTTAGTTTTTCTCTAGGAACATATCAAAATAAACGGGGAGCTACATCGTGAGCTATTGATCTACAACATAGTTATGCAAATACTATCAGGACTAAGTTCATGATAAATTAAAGTTCAATTAATCATATTACTTAAGAACTCCCACTTAGATAGACATCGCTCTAGTCATCTAAATGATCACATGATCCAAATCAACTACACCATGTCCGATCATCACGTGAGAAGGAGTAGTTTTCAATGGTGAACATCACTATGTTGATCATATCTACTATATGATTCACGCTCGACCTTTCGGTCTCAGTGTTCCGAGGCCATATATGCATATGCTAGGCTCGTCAAGTTTAACCCGAGTATTCTGCGTGTGCAAAACTGTCTTACACCCGTTGTAGATGGACGTTGAGCTTATCACACCCGATCATCACATGGTGTCTCGGCAGGACGTACTTTAACAACGGTGCATACTCAGGGAGAACACTTGTACCTTGAAATTTCGTGAGAGATCATCTTATAATGCTACCGCCGAACTAAGCAAAAATAAGATGTAAAAGATAAACATCACATGCAATCCAAATATGTGACATGATATCGCCATCATCATCTTGTGCTTTTGATCTCCATCTGCAAAGTACTGTCATGATCTCCATTGTTACCGGTGAGGGAGTCCTGGATCAGGGGGTGTTCGGATAGCCGGACTATACCTTCAGCCGGACTCCTGGACTATGAAGATACAAGATTGAAGAGTTCGTCCCGTGTCCGGGAGGGACTTTCCTTGGCGTGGAAGGCAAGCTTAGCGATATGGATATGCAGATCTCCTACCATTGTAACCGACTCTATGTAACCCTAACCCTATCCGGTGTCTATATAAACCGGAGGGTTTTAGTCCGTAGGACAACATACACATCAACAATCATACCCATAGGCTAGCTTCTAGGGTTTAGCCTCTCCGATCTCGTGGTAGATCTACTCTTGTACTACCCATATCATCAATATTAATCAAGCAGGACGTAGGGTTTTACCTCCATCGAGAGGGCCCGAACCTGGGTAAAACTTCGTGTCCCTTGCCTCCTGTTACCATCCGGCCTAGACGCACAGTTCGGGACCCCCTACCTGAGATCTGCCGGTTTTGACACCGACATTGGTGCTTTCATTGAGAGTTCCTCTGTGTCGTCACCGTCAGGCTTGATGGCTCCTACGATCATCAATGGCGATGCAGTCCAGGGTGAGACCTTCCTCCCCGGACAGATCTTCGTCTTCGGCGGCTTCGCACTGCAGGCCAATTCACTTGGCCATCTGGAGCAGATCGAAAGCTATGCCCCTGGCCGTCAGGTCAGATCTGGAAGTTTAAACTACATGGATGACATCCGCGGGGACTTGATCTTCGACGGATTCGAGCCACTGTCAAGCACGCCGCACTGTCACGACGAGCATGATCTAGCTCTGCCGCCGAACAGTGCCCTGGAGGCGTCACCCGCATCGGCTTCGACCCTTAATTCGGAACCAACTACGCCGATCGAGGATGGGTGGTTGGACGCCGCCTTGGGGGCTGCGATCCCAACGGCGATCGAGCCGAACACCAGCCCCTCACTCTGCGAGACTCATGACTCCGAACCCTCCGCGCCCCTGCCGATCGAATCCGATGGGGCGCCGATTATGGAGTTTACTGCCGCAGACATCTTTCAGCACTCGCCTTTTGGCGATATTCTGAAGACACTGAAGTCTCTCTCTTTATCAGGAGAGCCCTGGCCGGACTACGGTCAGCAAGGTTGGGTTTCGGACGATGAAGAAATTCAAAGCCCACCCACCACCCACTTTGTAGCCACTATCGACAATTTAACCGACATGCTCGACTTCGACTCCGAAGACATTGACGGTATGGAGGCCGATGAAGGAGACGATGAAGAACCAGCGCCTATTGGGCCCTGGAACGCCACCTCGTCATATGACGTATACATGGTGGACGCACCAAAAGATGACGACGAGGAGCGGAAGGACGCACCGAAAGCTTGTTCCCTCGAAAAGCAGTCAAAGCGGCGACGCAAGCGCCGCCCCAAATCCCGCCTCGACAGAAACAGTGATCATACAGACCCAGCGCTGGAGCAGGGCGAACCGCTGCCGGACTACGGCAATCCGGATAATCAAACCGAACAAACAAATCCTATCAAGGCTAATGGTCTAGACAACATAACGCCGGACAGGCACCCGGAGCAGCAGACTGCCCGTAAAAGGCTTGTTGCCACCGCGAGGAGTCTGAAAAAGCAGAAGCAAAGGCTCAAAGCCGCGCAAGACACACTCCAAATCAGATGCAGTAAAATACTCAACACTGCAGCAAGGTACGGCGACAATCGCCCCTCCAAGAGCTACCCAAAGTGGAAGCTGCTACCCGAATTCGATGAGGAGGCCTCAGAACCCCCACAACCAAATATCAAAGCAGCCACCTGGTCGGACAGACGACCCCTCTACCAACATAGATCGGCATACAACGCCACTCACAATACAGTACGCGACCCATGCGAGGGCTCGCACCCAAAGGACGGCGCAACAAGATCCATCTATGGACCACGCAAGCGCGCCTCAGCATACAATGCAACACAACAAACATCCGAACAACGCGGTACACCCAGCTACAGGGGTGCCACACACCCCCTATGTTTCACCGACGAGGTGCTGGACCACGAATTTCCAGAGGGATTCAAGCCCGTAAACATAGAGGCATACGACGGAACAACAGACCCTGGGGTCTGGATTGAGGACTACATCCTTCATATCCATATGGCTCGAGGAGATGATCTCCACGCCATCAAGTACCTACCCCTCAAGCTCAAAGGGCCAGCTCGTCACTGGCTCAAAGGCCTACCCGAAAGCTCCATTGGAAGTTGGGAAGAGCTCAAAGACGCCTTTCGGGCAAATTTTCAAGGGACTTATGTCCGACCTCCGGATGCGGACGATTTGAGTCATATAACTCAACAGCCCGGAGAGTCAGCCCGAAAGCTTTGGAACAGGTTTCTTACTAAAAAGAACCAGATTGTCGATTGTCCGGACGCTGAAGCCTTGGCAGCTTTCAAGCATAGCGTCCGTGACGAATGGCTTGCCAGACACCTCGGCCAAAATAAGCCGAGAATGATGGCCACGCTAACAAACCTCATGACCCGCTTTTGCGCGGGTGAGGACAGCTGGCTAGCCAGATGCAGCACCAGCGACCCTAGTACATCTGAAGTTAGAGATGGAAACGGGAAATCACGGCGCAACAGCAATAACAAACGCCGGATTCAAAAGCTCTCGGCCAGGTAAAAAGCCGCCCCCTAAAGGCACCAGGGATGAATTGTCCAGCCTCAACAAAATTCTAGACCAAGTATGTCAGATTCATAGTACCCCTGGTAAACTCGCTAATCATACCCACAGAGAATGTTGGGTCTTCAAGCAGTCCGGCAAGCTCAACGCCGTACACAAGGTGGAGGATACACCAAGTGAAGACGAGGACGAGCCCCCCAAGCAAGACACGGGGGAACAAAAGAAATTTCCACCATAAGTCAAAACAGTAAACGTGTTACACGTAATCAAGGGAAAAAACAACGTGGCACTCCCACGAAAATATACCCAAGTGCCTGTCACCACGAAGTCCTGCCACTAGTCATCTCAACCGATCACTTTCGACCATCGCGATTACTCAGCAAGTATCTGACACGCAGGATGGGCTGCCCTGGTATTAGACCCAGTAATTGGCGGATATCACTTCACAAGAGTCTTGATGGAGGGCGGTAGTAGCCTACACCTATATATCAGGGTACAATCCATGGGATGGGGTTAGACCCAACACAAATTCGCCATAGCAATACTACCTTTAAAGGAGTAACGCCAGGCCCAGGGGCTCGTTGTATGGGCTCCCTCCTACTACAAGTTATATTCGGCTCCCCCGATAACTTCCGTCGCGAGCATTTAACTTTCCACATCGCTCCGTTTCAAAGTGGCTATCAAGCACTGCTCGGACGCGAAGCTTTCGCTCACTTTAATGCAATACCACACTACGCCTCCCTCACACTCAAGATGCCCAGTCCACGTGGCATCATTACAATGCACGGAAATATCAAGCGATCTCTGCGCGCCGAAGAGAGTGAGGCTGCCTTGGCAGCCGCACACTAAAGGCGCCCGGACAAGCGAAAGCATCCAATAGGTCGTCAAGACCTCAGATACAACTAATCAAGTCCGGCGCCACTATTTATACCAAAGAAGTGGTCACACCCCTATTTGTCAATACAAGGGGCTCAACGCGCGCAGACAAGTGGCAATTTCTTATCATCTTGAAATATACATGGTTTCTTTAAAAACTATCTTTTTGCACGACAACTTTTTCACTTAACTTCCTCTCTTTTACAGACGATCATCGTGCTACACCTATCCAGGATACGGCACAACGGAGACACAGGCCCAGACGTGCAGCAGGGACCCGCTCCAAGGATTCTTTTTAGATTAAGACCCTGTGTAAACCTTTTTTACTGTCTCTTGTTGATACATATCCACCGTTGAGAAGGATGCTGACATCTTGGCATGTGGCCACGCCAGAAAAATGCACGTACCTGGACACAAGGGGCTTCTTACAAAGGCCACTATTTAGGCCCGGTTTATACCACGAAGACCGAACACCTTAGGGAGTGTTCGGCGTCGCGAGTTTGGCCCTATATGCATCAGCTCCAAATCATTGTCTTTGGTCAAATGTTGGGTTTGCCTGGCTCCTGTGTTTTGGTGCCTTACGTTCTGCCTTGCCGGCTAAGGTAGCACCAGGAGAACTACTGCGATTGTGCCCTGGTTCATCCGGACGAGCACCTCAGTAGAGAAAGCCGAAAATTGACTGTCATGTTATAGCATGAGACTGGTTAACCACTCGATGACCTGTGGGAATGTTATAATTCCTCCGCCTTAACAAAGGGCCGTTTTCCGGCCAGGCATGTAAGCACCCCGGAATCGGGAGAGTGCGGAGCCACCAGGGGCTATCTAGTAGCCCCACTGTCAAACTCCTATGGCTAAGTGAAAGTGCTAAAGCATTATAGGCCGGTTGTCTCGCTCGCTCCGCTATCACCTCCTTAATAGGACCAAGACGTTGGGTCAAGTGTGAACGCGTGTTTTTGCGAGCACCTCCGCATTATATGCGTGGGGGCTGAAGCCGACGACTGCAATCTTTCAGGTTATACACATGTATACATAAACGGCCGCCCAGGAGGCATCATATTACTTTCAGGAAAAAGTATAAAAATAGCCTTATAAAAATTTATAAAAGCATTTCGCTTACAATGAGATTACATATCACTCAAACATAATATTTTTTGAGCACTGGGTCTCTATCAAACGGGCACCCTCAAGAACTTCTTCAAAGTAGTGCTCAGCAGCCTTTCGACCTATAGCCAAATCCCGTGCCGCAACATTGGTAGCATCCATCTCCGCCCAGTATGCCTTAACACGGGCAAAGGCCATCCGTGCGCCCTCTATGCACGCCGACCTCCTCATCGCATTAATGCGCGGCACCACGTCAAGGACCTGCTGCACCAAGCCGAAATAGTTGTTTGGTTTTGACCTTTCCGGCCATAGCTGATCCACAACAGACCTCATGGAGAGTCCGGACAGCCTATTTAGTTCGGCCCATTCGGCTAATTGGTCAGTCAATGAAAGTGGACGCTCGGGAGAATGGAATTATCTCCAAAACAGCTGGTCTACTTCACGGTCCGTCTGACCCTGGAAGTACTTGGCCGCATCGGCAGCGCTCGCCGCCAAATCCATATACACATCCTCCGAACTCCACAGCCGATCCAGCGGGGCATACCGTGGATCTCCGAATTTCCTCCGTAACATAAAGGATTTCCCAGCTACAATATCCCCGGCTTCCCACATCTCCTCCTTCTTTGCCCTCATAGCAGAGCGGAGATCCTTTTTCGTCGCAGCAGCCTTCTCACGGTCCGATGCCTTCGCTTGGTTTTCCTTTTCAAGAACCCGGCAACGGTCGGCGGCGACTTTTAACTCTATAGCCATCTTGGCCATCTTGTCTCAGGTCTCGCCATGCGCGGCCTTCTCGGCTTGCAACTCTTCAGCCGCCTTCACAGCAGCCGCATTACCCAACCTCGCTTGTTCCTTGGCTCGGGCAAGTTCTGCCCGCAAGGCTTCAACAGTGGCAGCTCCATCTACAGTCACAACATATTAAAGATACTGGCATCATGCTACTCTTCCTATGTGGCGTTTACCAGATAATGACACTTACCCTGCGCCTCGTCAAGCCTTTTGTTAACAAGCTCGATGTCGGCGTCTGCCGCATCCAACTGTCGTTCTAAATGGGCAAACTCGATAGTCCGGCTAGCCACCGGAGCTTCCATCACCTGCACATAGAAGCAGTATGGTTACTACTCAGGCCCATGTCCTCGGTGATTTCCGGACACTCCACCTGAGGTCCGAAGAATGACTTGTACATCTCCTCGTGCGCCAGACCGAGGAAATTTTGAATGGCACGCGGTCCCTCGGGATCGAACTCCCACAGGCAAAGAGGCCGGCATTTGCAAGGCTGGACTTGACGAACCAGCATAACCTATATTACCGCAACCAAACTGAAATCTCCATTGAAGAGATCTCGAATGCGGCTTTGCAATATAGGCACGTCCTTGGCTGGCCCCCAGCTCAGACCTCTGCTGATCCATGACATCAGTTGTGGTGGGGGGCCCGAGCGGAAAACAGGGGGGCCGCCCACTTGGCACTTCTAGGAGCCGTGATGTAGAACCACTCCTGTTGCCACAATTCAGACACCTCTGGGATGGAACCTTTGGGCCACGGAGCTCCCGTCATCTTGCATATTGAGGCACCTCCACACGCTGCATGTTGCCCCTCGGTCATCTTTGGCTTCACTTCAAAGGTCTTGAGCCATAGGCCAAAGTGAGGGGTAACCCGGAGGAAGGCCTCGCACACGAAAATAAATGTCGTGATATGAAGAAAGGAGTCCGGAGCTAGATCATGAAAGTCTAGCCCGTAGTAAAACATCAAACCCCTTATGAAAGGATCTAGAGCAAGACCTAGACCTCGGAGGAAGTGGGAGACGAACACGACGTTCTCGTTGGGTTCGGGGGACAGCCTGCCCTCGGGGAGGCAGCCGATGCAAAATCTCGGCGGTCACATATCTGGCCTCCCTCAACTTTTTGATGTCTTCTTCCGTGACGGAGGAAGGCACCCATCGGCCTTGAAGGGTAGATCCGGACATGACTGAAGGTTCGGAGCACCTGACCTGAACTTTGGGCGTTTGAGCTTGAGGTGGGGAAAGGATTCGATTGAGCACAGGAGGGAAAAATAAAAGCCTTGTCCCCTTTATAAAGAGGGTGAATATCAAGCGTCCTCTCCGTGTCCGTTTGTACTTGCCTATAATCTGGGAGTCCTAGAAGCGGTTGGGTTACCCACGCCCGTATTGATGAGAATCCCGGAATAAGGGGACACGATCTCTGCTTTAACAAGACGTGCCAGGGAAACCGCCTCGCATGACGCGCTGAGGTGGGATAATGAAACGACTCGGATAAAGGCTTGGCCGTGGTGTGTCACGCTACGGAATACGTCAGCACATTATATTTGAGTAAATATTATTCTCTCTACGGCAATATGTGGAAACTTATTTTGAAGAGCCGGACACTATCTTTGTGTTCAAAATCTTCTATGAAGTACTTGGAGGAGGAACCCGCCTTGCAATGCCGAAGACAATCTGCGCGCCGGACTCGTCGTCATTGAAGCCTGGTTCAGGGGCTACTGAGGGAGTCCTGGATTAGGGGGTGTTCGGATAGCCGGACTATACCTTCAGCCGGACTCCTGGACTATGAAGATACAAGATTGAAGACTGCGTCCCGTGTCTGGGAGGGACTTTCCTTGGCGTGGAAGGAAAGCTTGGCGATATGGATATGCATATCTCCTACCATTGTAACTGACTCTATGTAACCCTAACCCTATCCGGTGTCTATATAAACCGGAGGGTTTTAGTCCGTAGGACAACATACACATCAACAATCATACCATAGGCTAGCTTCTAGGGTTTAGCCTCTCCAATCTCATGGTAGATCTACTCTTGTACTACCCATATCATCAATATTAATCAAGCAGGACGTAGGGCTTTACCTCCATCGAGAGGGCCCGAACCTGGGTAAAACTTCGTGTCCCTTGCCTCCTGTTACCATTCGGCCTATACGCATAGTTCGGGACCCCCTACCCGAGATCCGCCGGTTTTGACACCGACAACCGGCATGACACCATGATCTCCATCATCTTGATCTTTTATCAACGTGTCGTCACATGGTCGTCTCACCAGCTATTGCTTTTGCAACTATTGCTATCGCATAGCGATAAAGTAAAGCAATTACATGACACTTACATCTTATGCAATAAAGAGACAACCATAAGGCTTCTGCCAGTTGCCGATAACTTCAACAAAACATGATTGTCGGTGTCAAAACCGGCGGATCTCGGGTAGGGGGTCCCGAACTGTGCGTCTAAGGCGGATGGTAACAGGAGGTAGGGGACACGATGTTTTACCCAGGTTCGGGCCCTCTTGATGGAGGTAAAACCCTACGTCATGCTTGATTTATTCTTGATGATATGAGTATTACAAGAGTTGATCTACCACGAGATTGGAGAGGCTAAACCCTAGAAGCTAGCCTATGGTATATATGATTGTATGTTGTCCTACGGACTAAAACCCTCTGGTTTATATAGACACCGGAGGGGGCTAGGGTTACACAAGGTCGGTTACAAAGGAGGAGATATACATATCCGTATTGCCTAGCTTGCCTTCCATGCCAAGTAGAGTCCCATCCGGACACGAGACGAAGTCTTCAACCTTGTACCTTCATAGTCCAACAGTCCGGCCAAAGGATATAATCCGGCTGTCCGGATACCCCCTAATCCAGGACTCCCTCAGTAGCACCCGAACCAGGCTTCAATGACGATGAGTCCGGCGCATAGTTGTCTTCGGCATTGCAAGGCGGGTTCTTCTCCATCTTCCAAACATTTGTAAAGCAGTGTCCGGTCCCATAAATGTTCGAACCTCTTGGCTTCTGTGCCCAATAAGGGCTATCTCCCATGCGTCGAATGAATACGAGGCACCAGAGCAGTTTTACATTCACCCCCTAGCCAGATAAATAAATTGTCTATTAAAGGGATGGGGATCCTTAGTTCCAATCCATACCATCCTCCCCCAGCGAGAATCCATCAGAGCGTGTTTCGGAAAGATCCATTCCAGCATGGCCGACCTCCGCAGCTCCTCCTCCCGCCCCCGTAAACCTAAGCCCGGTGATTGGGAGAGGTGTCCAGTCCCGCACAGTCGATTAGTCGAACTACAGACGAAGGGTTTTCTCCCTCCGGCGTGTATGGTGCCCGTTCCAGCCGGGCTCACCACCTACAATGGCGGGGAGCAAGCGGAGAGCTTTCCCTGCCCCTCTATGGGGGAACGGGTCTGCCCTGTTCCCCATTTATTAAGGGGACTCGGATTTCCAATTCATCCGTTCCTCCGCGGGCTACTGGAGTTCTACGGCCTCCAATTACACAATTTCACCCCCGCCTCCATCCTACATATCGCCGGCTATGTTGCTCTCTGCGAGTTGTTCCTGGGCTGTGAGGCTCACTTCGAGCTGTGGAAAAGGCTATTTTGCCTCATCCCTCGCACACGGAGTGGGTCACTTTATCAAGTGGGCGGAGCCGAAATATGGCGCATCGCCGATACCAGATACCTGTCCGGTACCCCGAAGAAGTCGTCCGAAGACTGGCCTTCAGGATGGTTTTATATATAGGACGTTCCCCTTCCGGACCCTGTTCGGCGGGGTCTTCCTGAGTTCAACAATGCTCCTCTGAAGAAACGCCGAAGTTGGCGCCCACGGAACCCCCAGGTGGAAGATAATGGAGAAGTCCTCTATCTGATGAACCGGATTAAAGCACTGGCTCGATCAGGATTGACAGTAATCGAAGTTATGTCGATTTGCATAATGCGGGGAGTGCAACCACTTCAATATCGTGGACACCCCTTGTGGTTTTTTAACGGGGCGGATGATGCCACCCGCTGCGGGCATAAGGGTCCGGACAATGCTGCCGCTTTAGCGAAAATTCTGTCTGAATTGTTCAAGGGTGGGGAAGAGGAGTTCGCCCGCATCAAGCCACGGGATGGATTCTCCATGTACAATCCTCCAAGCTGGGTAAGTTATATCTCCCTACTCCCATTTCTCCCGCATTCTATGTCTTAAGTATTCACCTTGCCACTTTGCGGCAGGAACTGCGAAAAGCCATAAAGGAGGTCAGCAGCCCTTCTCCACAACCAGAGGACCCTGACCGGGCCCTCGACTCCAGACTTGAAGAAGATCCGGTTATATTCGTGGAGCTGATAGACCGGCAGTTCTATTAGTTAAGCTGCGAAGATGCCATGGTGGCCATTACGGCCGACTATCCCGGACTGCTCCCTGCATCGCACGTAAGAAAAACCAAAAATCCCAACTCCAAAAACTAGGATCCCCTTTTAGACACTTCACCCACCATATACACATGGCATTCTTATAGGGAAGGCATTCGGGACGCCCTGCCGAACCCGCAACAACTTGCCAACAAGAGGCATCGAGGAGGGGTAGGCCAAAAAGGAAGGCGGTCACGACGGAGACGCCGGTGCAAAGGTATGACAAAAAACCCCGCTCCGTGGTTGTCGTCTTTCTTGAAATATAATGATGCCCGTTTCTTTAACAGAAAAAACGCTCGCCAGAATATGTCCGGCGATGTTACTAATCACGCTTCCACCAGTCGGGCGCCAGGACCGGACATAGAGGCGAAAACCGATATGGGGCGGGCGCCGGATAATCCCCCTACAGAGGATGCAGATAGATTATCCGCTACAAATTCAGAAGTGGAAAGCGCCATGAATCATAGGCGCCGCCAGGCCATACTCCGTGACACTTGTTTCTGACCAGAGGCATTTGATGCCTTCAATTCTGGAGAGGCGTACCTCCGAGCTGCTCAAGATGGTCTAGCCAGAGCCATGGATCAGTATGTAAAGGATGTATGGGTAAGTAAATCTGACGATTTATATGTATCAGTAGCCCCTGAGACTTAAAACAGTTAGCAGAACTGATTTAAGGATCATCTTTATTGTGCAGGTTCTTGTAGAGAAGAATACTAGGCTGTCACAGGAGCTAGAGGAATGCAAGACCCAACTGCGGGCTGCTGTTGCCGCATTGCAGGAACCGAAAAAGTCACCCGTTGGTAACATTTACTTTAAAGAATGATGGTTACCCACTACTAGGGAAAAGCCTAGCAGCAGCACGGGTATTTGGCCTTTTAGTAGCGCGGGGGCCGGCGCTACTAATAAGGCGCTACAGCTAACGTATAGCAGTAGCGCTGGTCCACCCGCGCTACTGCTACACAAGTGTTGCAGCAGCGCGCTTAAAGGAACCTCGCTGCTGCTAATAGCTATAGCGCGCTTCCCCTGTGCGCGCTATTGCTACAACCGCGCTGCTGCTAACTTTTCTCCACTCGCTACTGCTAATTTTAGTAGTTTTTTGTTTTTTCGGCATATTTGTTTTGTATTTGAACAGGCTTTATAGAAGAATCTTTAGCACATACAAATGTCATCATGATACACATACAAATGCCTGTGAGACCACAAATGTAATCATAGCATATACATACAAATAGTCTCGTCATAATCATCATCCAACACAAAGTGGTATCTTGTCATCATCTCGAAAATAGCGATACATGCAAATCTCGAATACTTGCAACTACAACGTCATCCATCTAAACAAAGGTATACGCGAGATGAGCTATCACTATGAGTGAGAGCGGAACTATGCAGTACATGAGATGGCGGTTACGAGTCCTCTCTCGCGCAAGCGTGAACCTCAAGTAACTAGCTTCTCCTTCTTGTCTGCTTTTGAAGCCTTTATGGCTGGCGTCCGAGAACCCATTCGCTTGCGCCTGACACTCATGCCACTCATTGTACAACCCCGGAACCTTCCCTTTGTACACGACATAGCAGTTCCATCTCGCCATCAAGAAACTTCGCGAAGGGGTCTGGGAGACCCGCGGCTTCACGTTCCGCGTCCTCCTTATCCCATATGGGCCTTTTACCGAGGTAGCCACGGATTCCGAGGCGATGGTTCCCCGTGTTCCTTTGCTGAAGGCTTTTGAATTTCGCAGCCTTGGCGTCCTCGGCAGCGCAAGTGTCCTTGAACTTTTCGAACTCCTCTTCCGTAAGTGTCGGATTTTCCTCCAGAATCTTGGACAGGGGTTCCTCGGCCTCAATAGCTCGTTTCACCCTCGATTTCCAGGAGGCCAAATCATTGCTGAACATGCCCATGGCGTGATTGTTAATCTTTTTCATCTTCGGATCATCCCACGGTTGTTCTATGTCATCATCCCGATCGGGGAACTTGAATCTCTTGTGCAACTTCGTTAGGAGCAACTGCGTCAAATGTTCTTTACTCCTTAAGTCATCGTCATTGATGCTCGCGCATTCCCGTAGGATGCATCCTACTTGGTTCCCATAGCACTTGCAAGGTTCTTCCGGCTCTAACGGCTCAAACTTGCCAGGTGCCATCTTTGTGATCACAAGTCGTCCAATCCCTAGTTTGTTAGGTTTTCATATCCTCTTCTTCTTATGCCTCTTTTCGGTACCGGCATCGGCGCCGGTATCTTCCTCGGCGGTACCTTCCCCACCGGTCTCGGCGCCGCCATCGGTGCCGGCACCGTCGGTGTCGGTATCGGCGTCAGTACCATCATCGAGGCGGACCTGCAAACCTTGCTTAGCAGTCAAAAAGTCGAGGTAGTCTTGTTCACCCTCATAATCCATCTCGTCTGCATCTTGGTCAGAAGGCCAAGTTTCTTCGTTGTTCGACATGTTTCCTATGATTAAGTGTCCTCATTTATTTCTAAAAGTATGAATAAATGAGAAATGAGATAAAAAAGAAATCTATGTGCCAGCACTCGATATGCCAACTATGTAGCACAAATCATGCCTTTATTCACGGGAAATTTCGGCATGACCTTTGCTAAAAAATGGACATATCTAGCGCCTGAAATTCACTGGAACAGAAATGAATCAACATTCCGGCGTAACATAGGCAACTCGGATCATTTACCAAAACATGACATGTCCAAAGCATGACATATCCACATATCACATGTCCAATTCAAATTTTGCAAATAAATTCAGCAAATTTTGAAACCTATCTAAATTCATAACTAAATAGATAACCTAATTAATATAACTAAAACCTAAGTAAATTAACCCTAGCTAGCAGACAGAGAGAGGGGGGTGGTTTACAGAGGGTGTAGGGCGAGGAGGCAGGCTCGACGACGGCCGAGGTTGGGAGGGGAGGAAGCAGAGGAGGGAGGCGAGGGCCGACGGGTCGGGGGCGAGCGC
>NC_057803.1:622937861-622943910 GCF_018294505.1 Triticum aestivum
ATTTTCTGCAGAAACCGCTACTGCTACCTTGACTAGTTGTAGCTCTTTTTCACTAAAGCGCTACTGCTATAACCAGTTTCCCTTTTTTCTTTTCCTCAGCATAATAGGAACATATATATTACATCATTGGACCCTTGCATAATAATGGCTAAGTGTGTATACAAAATAGGAACATATATATATTACATCATTGGACCCATGCATAATAATGGCTAATTAAGTGTGTATACAACATAGGAACATATATTTCCATTTTGCAAAAGCATGAAATATTAATCACACCTCTATCTCGTGATCGAGCACACGGTGGAGATGATGATGTAGGGAGGTCAAAAGTGCACAAAGCTCTTCTTGACAAAGAAAGATCTAGTTAGGGGACAAATAGGTCACTTAACTAAATGCTACATCTACCTAGCTAGCTAATTTGGGAGGAGACAACTTCAACTAGTGGAGGGGGGAGGAAAAAGAGAAAGTAGATGAATTAATGGAGGTGGTGTAGTTATAGCTAGGAGTAATGAAGAGAGAGAAAGGTAGGTAGAAGAGGGAGAGTAATGGGGGGAGAAGTATTGAGGAAGAAGAAGAGTGAGAGAGGGAGGATGTGGGAGGTAGGGGAAAGGGAGGAGAGGAGATGGGGAGGGGAGGTGGAAAAGGTGGTGGGTGCTGCGTCTTAGCAGTAGCGCGAGAGAGAAAGCGCGCTGCTGCTAAGAGCGTAGCAACAACGCGCTTTCCTGTCACGCGATACTGCTAAACGGGCCAACCCTGTGCACAATTTCAAAATTAGCAGCAGCGAGGTGACAAAAAAGTGTGCTGCTACTATGGCATTAGCAGCAGCGCGCTCCCTGGCGCCGCGCTACTGGTAAACTTATGTCGTTGTGTACTGTCGGTGGATTTTTGTAGCAGCGCGGTTTAAGAGTCACGTGCTACTGCTAAGTTTGCACCAGTAGCAAGCTTTCCGTAGCCGCGCTGCTACTACTTAGCAGCAGCGCCTGTTTTTATGCCGCGCTACTGCTAAGATTCTGTGTATAAGATTTTCCCTAGTAGTGACCATATAGTGTGCGGCGTGGCTGCAGATCTAACAATAGATGTTGCAGATGAACCCGGAGAAAATCCGGAGGACCAGCATGTTATGCGACAACTAGAGGCTGGCAAACGCGTGCTGACTGAGGTTAGGCGGGAGAAAAATAATCTCCAAGACGCCAATATCAAGCTGAGCGTGGAACTAAAAGACGTTCGAGCCCAGCTTGCAGACTCCGAGAAGGAGAATAAGCGGCTTCGGCGCGGCATTTTCAGTAAGTGCTTGAATGAATCCTTTTAAAGGAGTTCGGCGAAGAAGCCGACTAACAACATTATGTCTGTAGGTATGCTGACGGGTCATCCCGCGGAGGAAATGCCCGGGTCTGCGGGTGATCTTCTATCCGAGCTCTCACATCTGCACGAACAAGTTCGGCAGGTGATGCAAGGTGTTGCCCAGGCCTTGTGGCCATCCGTCTCCCTGCCAGAGGGCGTTGCAGAGCTTACAGAGAAGCTCAAGGGAGCATGGTGCCGCTTCCGATTATGGAAGATATCGGCCTGCCGACATGGTGCCAAAGAAGCCTGGGCCATGGTGAAGACGCGGTATATCAAGGCAGACCCATATCACATGGCCGAGGTCGGACCTGTGGGGCCCAACGGAAAAGAGATCCCCGTTAGCTTAGTTTATGGGAAAGTAGAATTAGCCGCAAAGTATTCCCAACAGGATTGTAAACTAGACCGCCTGTTGGATGGTATAGAAGAGGAATTTAGTCAGTCTGCATGACTATGTAATTAAAGTGACATGTATAATGCCTTCTAGCCGGATTGTAGATCATTTGTCTTTGCAGACCTTTTTGCTTCAACCTCGGGACCCGATAGTCCGGAGTGTATCCGAATACCCGCTCAGTTATATAAGAACCCGGGTATGCGTGGAGACCAGGCGTAGGGGTCATTAGTGCTTGAATAGACAAGTGCCCAACTAGTTATGTTATATTACATGGGTAGTAAGAAACATCTTCCAGGGAGAATAGTTCCGTTAAGGGTTCCTTTCCCTGGGTAAGCATGCCCTAAAGTGCATGTCCGGACTGCGATAGGAAATGCAGGAAAAACATCTGGGGGCAGATATGGATAATAAATAAAAATCATCTTTTGTTCACTGACCGAATATTCCCTTAAGAATGCTAGCTTTCGGCTTCACCCAGTCTGAGGTACACATCCGGCTGACCCGGCAGTAACAATCGCAGAGGTGCTCCCCTTATGCCCTAGCCGAATTAATGGGAACGTAGGGCATAAATACAAGAGCCAGGCAACCCAGCTTGGCCAAAACTTAAGTCATATCAATGCATATAATGGCGAAAAAAGGTACATGCGGAAGCATGACACATGTGCGGGGCCTGAGGCCCAGATAAATAATTAAGTTTCTGTGAAAGAAGCCCCCGGGTATGATGAGCGCGGCTAGCACATCTATAATGTGCAAGCGAGGCACAAGTTGGCCCTTGAAGGCCTAGAGAAAGAATAAAAGAAAGGAAGAAAGAAAAACAAGACAGATAATGTATATGCAAAAAATGGACAAAAGGAGGGGACGAACATAGAGTCCTGTGCTAGGCGTAGAATCTTTGGAGCCTGGCCGCGTTCCATGGATTCGGCTCGAGTCAACTAGTCGATGCATCCCGCAGTCTGTACGCTCCACCGGTCAGAACTTGGTCAATAATGAAGGGACCTTCCCATTTGGGCTCGATCTTGTTCTTTTTCTTATCCGGCAGGCGTAGAACTAGTTCACCAACGTTATAAGTTTTGGCCTATACTTCTCTGCTTTGATATCTGCGAGCCTGTTGCTGATAAAATGCGGAACGGGCTTTGGCTACGTCGCGCTCCTCCTCCAGGGTGTCCAGACTGTCCTGCCGATCGAGCTCGGCTTCTCTTTCTTCGTACATGCGCACTCGAGGTGAGTCATGAATTATGTCACAGGGTAAGACTGCCTCTGCGCCCTACACCATAAAGAAGGGTGTATATCCGGTACTACGATTCGGTGTGGTCCGCAGCCCCCAGAGTACGGAGTCGAGCTCCTCTACCCAGTGCGTGTTGGACTCTGTTAAGGAACACACTAATCTGGGTTTAATGCCGCTCATTATAAGACCGTTTGCTCGCTCGACTTGGCCGTTGGTTTGTGGGTGATAGACTGAAGCATAATCGAGCTTGATGCCCATTTTGCTGCACCAGAGTTTTACCTCATCGGCTGTGAAGTTTGTGCCGTTGTCAGTGATGATGCTGTGGGGGACACCATAACGGTGTACGACCCCAGATATGAAGTCTATCACTGGTCCAGATTCGGCTGTTTTAACAGGTTTGGCCTCTATCCATTTGGTGAATTTATCCACCATGACCAGTAAGTATTTTTTCTTGTGGGTTCCCCCTTTAAGGGGTCCAACCATGTCAAGCCCCCAGACCGCGAAGGGCCACGTAATGGGGATTGTTTAGAGGGCAGTGAGTGGCATGTGGCTTTGATTTGCAAAGAGCTGGCAACCGGCGCAACGTTGGACCAAGTCCTGTGCATCTGCCCGGGCCGTTGGCCAATAGAATCCTGTACGGAAGGCCTTGCTTACAAGATCACGGGCTGCGGCATGGTGACCGCCGAGTCCGGCGTGGATTTCTGCCAAAAGGTTCCGCCCTTCCTCTTTGGAGATGCACCTTTGAAGGACTCCGATAGAGCTTTTTTATACAATTCTCCCTCGTGGACCATGTAGGCCTTAGATCGCCGCACTATGCAGCGTGCCTCATTTTGGACCTCCGGAAGTTCCTGCATAGTTAGGTAAGCCAGGAATGGTTCTGTCCATGGGGCAATAATGGCCATTATTACGTGGGCTGAAGGTGTTATTTCGGTGGTGGAGCCTTCGATTGTGTCAGAGTGTTCGGTATCGGGCATTTTTGCCGGGTCCGGACTATTGTTACCGGTGTCCCCTTCCCATACTACGGATGGCTTGAACAGCTTTCCAGAAATATGTTGGGGGGGACCGCATCGCGTTTTGCGCCAATGCGGGCGAGGATATCCACCGCTTGATTGTTTTCCCGAGCCACATACTGAAATTCTAGTCCCTCGAACCGAGCTAACATTTTTAGGACGGTGTTTCGGTAGGCCGCCATTTTCGGATCCTTAGCGTCAAAGTCTCCATTTATTTGGGATATTGCAATGTTTGAATCCCCACGCACCTCCAGGCGTTGAATGCCCATGGAGACTGCCATCCGAAGACGATGCAACAGAGCTTCGTATTCGGCTGCGTTGTTGGAGTCTGTATACAATATTTGCAGTACGTACTGAACAGTATCTCGGGTTGGGGACGTCAGGACGACGCCATCCCCTAGACCAGCCAGCATTTTAGAACCGTCGAAGTGCATGATCCAATTGGAGTATGCGCCGTACTCTTTAGGGAGTTCGGCCTCCGTCCATTCGGCGACAAAGTCGGCCAATACTTGCGACTTAATGGCCCGTCGAGGTTTGTATGTTATGTCAAACGGGAGGAGCTCAATGGACCATTTGGCGATCCGGCCCATAGCATCGCGGTTGTTTATAATATCATTAAGTGGCACTTCCGAGGCTACTGTAATCAAACACTCTTGAAAGTAGTGTCGCAGCTTCTGGGATGCCATGAATACCGCATAGGCTATCTTTTGATAATGTGGGTACCGTGATTTGCATGGAGTGAGGACAGTGGATACATAGTATACCGTCTTTTGAAGAGGGAATTTATGTCCGTCAGTTTCTCGTTCGACGACGAGCACTGCGCTTACAACTTGATGAGTTGCCGCAATGTACAACAGCATTGGTTCGCCGATGTTTGGCGCGGCCAGGATTGGGTTGGTTGCCAAAATGTCCTTTATTTCTTCCAATTCGGCTATGGCAGCGTCCGTCCACTCAAAGTGTTCGGTACGCCGAAGGAGGCGATAAAGGGGTAAAGCCTTTTCTCCTAAGCGGGAGATAAAGCGGCTTAGAGCCACCATGCATCCAGTTAGCTTCTGGATTTGTTTGAGGTCTGTTGGGGTAGCCAACTATGACAAAGCTCGGATTTTGGCCGGATTAGCTTCAATACCTCTACTGGAGACAATGAAACCCAGGAGCTTTCCGGCTGGTACGCCGAAAACGCATTTTTCTGGATTGAGCTTGATGTTGTATGTTCGGAGGTTGTCGAATGTGAGCCTCAAGTCGTCTATCAAAGAGTTGACGTGTTTGGTTTTGACGACCACATCATCTATGTATGCCTCTACTGTTTTGCCGATTTGTTTCTCCAGACATGTCTGAATCATGCGTTGATATGTTGCGCCGGTGTTTTTGAGCCCAAAAGGCATTGTGTTGAAACAGAAGGGACCGTATGGTGTGATGAATGCCGTTGCGGCTTGGTCGGACTCCGCCATCTTGATTTGGTGGTAACTGGAGTATGCGTCGAGGAAACACAATGACTCGTGTCCTGCGGTAGCATCGATAATTTGATCGATGCGAGGGAGGGGGAAGGGATCTTTGGGCAAGCTTTATTGAGGTCCTTGAAATCGACACAAAGGCGCCAGGATTTATCCTTCTTTGGTACCATCACCAGGTTTGCTAGCCAGTCCGGGTGTTTTATCTCTTTGATGAATCCGGCCTCCAATAACTTGGCTAGTTCCTCTCCCATGGCATGTCTCTTAGGTTCGGAGAAACGCCGAAGAGCTTGCTTGATCGGCTTGAATCCCTTTAGGATATTGAGGCTATGCTCGGCCAGCCTGCGTGGGATTCCTGGCATGTCTGAGGGGTGCCAGGCGAATATGTCCCAATTCTCGCGCAGGAACTCTCGTAGTGCGGCGTCCACGGCAGGGTTTAACTGTGCCCCGATGGAGGCTGTTTTTGTGGGGTCCGTTGGGTGGACTTGGAATTTGACTATTTCATCCGCTGGTTTAAAAGAGGTGGACTTGGATCTCTTATCGAGTATCACGTCGTCCCTGTCCACTGTGGAGCGTAGCGTGGTTAATTCCTCGGCCGAGAGGGCTTCGGATAATGCCTCGAGGGCCAATG
>NC_057803.1:622943920-622947817 GCF_018294505.1 Triticum aestivum
GTTCCTCCGCGGGCTACTGGAGTTCTACGGCCTCCAATTACACAATTTCACCCCCGCCTCCATCCTACATATCGCCGGCTATGTTGCTCTCTGCGAGTTGTTCCTGGGCTGTGAGGCTCACTTCGAGCTGTGGAAAAGGCTATTTTGCCTCATCCCTCGCACACGGAGTGGGTCACTTTATCAAGTGGGCGGAGCCGAAATATGGCGCATCGCCGATACCAGATACCTGTCCGGTACCCCGAAGAAGTCGTCCGAAGACTGGCCTTCAGGATGGTTTTATATATAGGACGTTCCCCTTCCGGACCCTGTTCGGCGGGGTCTTCCTGAGTTCAACAATGCTCCTCTGAAGAAACGCCGAAGTTGGCGCCCACGGAACCCCCAGGTGGAAGATAATGGAGAAGTCCTCTATCTGATGAACCGGATTAAAGCACTGGCTCGATCAGGATTGACAGTAATCGAAGTTATGTCGATTTGCATAATGCGGGGAGTGCAACCACTTCAATATCGTGGACACCCCTTGTGGTTTTTTAACGGGGCGGATGATGCCACCCGCTGCGGGCATAAGGGTCCGGACAATGCTGCCGCTTTAGCGAAAATTCTGTCTGAATTGTTCAAGGGTGGGGAAGAGGAGTTCGCCCGCATCAAGCCACGGGATGGATTCTCCATGTACAATCCTCCAAGCTGGGTAAGTTATATCTCCCTACTCCCATTTCTCCCGCATTCTATGTCTTAAGTATTCACCTTGCCACTTTGCGGCAGGAACTGCGAAAAGCCATAAAGGAGGTCAGCAGCCCTTCTCCACAACCAGAGGACCCTGACCGGGCCCTCGACTCCAGACTTGAAGAAGATCCGGTTATATTCGTGGAGCTGATAGACCGGCAGTTCTATTAGTTAAGCTGCGAAGATGCCATGGTGGCCATTACGGCCGACTATCCCGGACTGCTCCCTGCATCGCACGTAAGAAAAACCAAAAATCCCAACTCCAAAAACTAGGATCCCCTTTTAGACACTTCACCCACCATATACACATGGCATTCTTATAGGGAAGGCATTCGGGACGCCCTGCCGAACCCGCAACAACTTGCCAACAAGAGGCATCGAGGAGGGGTAGGCCAAAAAGGAAGGCGGTCACGACGGAGACGCCGGTGCAAAGGTATGACAAAAAACCCCGCTCCGTGGTTGTCGTCTTTCTTGAAATATAATGATGCCCGTTTCTTTAACAGAAAAAACGCTCGCCAGAATATGTCCGGCGATGTTACTAATCACGCTTCCACCAGTCGGGCGCCAGGACCGGACATAGAGGCGAAAACCGATATGGGGCGGGCGCCGGATAATCCCCCTACAGAGGATGCAGATAGATTATCCGCTACAAATTCAGAAGTGGAAAGCGCCATGAATCATAGGCGCCGCCAGGCCATACTCCGTGACACTTGTTTCTGACCAGAGGCATTTGATGCCTTCAATTCTGGAGAGGCGTACCTCCGAGCTGCTCAAGATGGTCTAGCCAGAGCCATGGATCAGTATGTAAAGGATGTATGGGTAAGTAAATCTGACGATTTATATGTATCAGTAGCCCCTGAGACTTAAAACAGTTAGCAGAACTGATTTAAGGATCATCTTTATTGTGCAGGTTCTTGTAGAGAAGAATACTAGGCTGTCACAGGAGCTAGAGGAATGCAAGACCCAACTGCGGGCTGCTGTTGCCGCATTGCAGGAACCGAAAAAGTCACCCGTTGGTAACATTTACTTTAAAGAATGATGGTTACCCACTACTAGGGAAAAGCCTAGCAGCAGCACGGGTATTTGGCCTTTTAGTAGCGCGGGGGCCGGCGCTACTAATAAGGCGCTACAGCTAACGTATAGCAGTAGCGCTGGTCCACCCGCGCTACTGCTACACAAGTGTTGCAGCAGCGCGCTTAAAGGAACCTCGCTGCTGCTAATAGCTATAGCGCGCTTCCCCTGTGCGCGCTATTGCTACAACCGCGCTGCTGCTAACTTTTCTCCACTCGCTACTGCTAATTTTAGTAGTTTTTTGTTTTTTCGGCATATTTGTTTTGTATTTGAACAGGCTTTATAGAAGAATCTTTAGCACATACAAATGTCATCATGATACACATACAAATGCCTGTGAGACCACAAATGTAATCATAGCATATACATACAAATAGTCTCGTCATAATCATCATCCAACACAAAGTGGTATCTTGTCATCATCTCGAAAATAGCGATACATGCAAATCTCGAATACTTGCAACTACAACGTCATCCATCTAAACAAAGGTATACGCGAGATGAGCTATCACTATGAGTGAGAGCGGAACTATGCAGTACATGAGATGGCGGTTACGAGTCCTCTCTCGCGCAAGCGTGAACCTCAAGTAACTAGCTTCTCCTTCTTGTCTGCTTTTGAAGCCTTTATGGCTGGCGTCCGAGAACCCATTCGCTTGCGCCTGACACTCATGCCACTCATTGTACAACCCCGGAACCTTCCCTTTGTACACGACATAGCAGTTCCATCTCGCCATCAAGAAACTTCGCGAAGGGGTCTGGGAGACCCGCGGCTTCACGTTCCGCGTCCTCCTTATCCCATATGGGCCTTTTACCGAGGTAGCCACGGATTCCGAGGCGATGGTTCCCCGTGTTCCTTTGCTGAAGGCTTTTGAATTTCGCAGCCTTGGCGTCCTCGGCAGCGCAAGTGTCCTTGAACTTTTCGAACTCCTCTTCCGTAAGTGTCGGATTTTCCTCCAGAATCTTGGACAGGGGTTCCTCGGCCTCAATAGCTCGTTTCACCCTCGATTTCCAGGAGGCCAAATCATTGCTGAACATGCCCATGGCGTGATTGTTAATCTTTTTCATCTTCGGATCATCCCACGGTTGTTCTATGTCATCATCCCGATCGGGGAACTTGAATCTCTTGTGCAACTTCGTTAGGAGCAACTGCGTCAAATGTTCTTTACTCCTTAAGTCATCGTCATTGATGCTCGCGCATTCCCGTAGGATGCATCCTACTTGGTTCCCATAGCACTTGCAAGGTTCTTCTGGCTCTAACGGCTCAAACTTGCCAGGTGCCATCTTTGTGATCACAAGTCGTCCAATCCCTAGTTTGTTAGGTTTTCATATCCTCTTCTTCTTATGCCTCTTTTCGGTACCGGCATCGGCGCCGGTATCTTCCTCGGCGGTACCTTCCCCACCGGTCTCGGCGCCGCCATCGGTGCCGGCGCCGTCGGTGTCGGTATCGGCGTCAGTACCATCATCGAGGCGGACCTGCAAACCTTGCTTAGCAGTCAAAAAGTCGAGGTAGTCTTGTTCACCCTCATAATCCATCTCGTCTGCATCTTGGTCAGAAGGCCAAGTTTCTTCGTTGTTCGACATGTTTCCTATGATTAAGTGTCCTCATTTATTTCTAAAAGTATGAATAAATGAGAAATGAGATAAAAAAGAAATCTATGTGCCAGCACTCGATATGCCAACTATGTAGCACAAATCATGCCTTTATTCACGGGAAATTTCGGCATGACCTTTGCTAAAAAATGGACATATCTAGCGCCTGAAATTCACTGGAACAGAAATGAATCAACATTCCGGCGTAACATAGGCAACTCGGATCATTTACCAAAACATGACATGTCCAAAGCATGACATATCCACATATCACATGTCCAATTCAAATTTTGCAAATAAATTCAGCAAATTTTGAAACCTATCTAAATTCATAACTAAATAGATAACCTAATTAATATAACTAAAACCTAAGTAAATTAACCCTAGCTAGCAGACAGAGAGAGGGGGGTGGTTTACAGAGGGTGTAGGGCGAGGAGGCAGGCTCGACGACGGCCGAGGTTGGGAGGGGAGGAAGCAGAGGAGGGAGGCGAGGGCCGACGGGTCGGGGGCGAGCGC
>NC_057803.1:622948927-622984855 GCF_018294505.1 Triticum aestivum
AGATGAATTAATGGAGGTGGTGTAGTTATAGCTAGGAGTAATGAAGAGAGAGAAAGGTAGGTAGAAGAGGGAGAGTAATGGGGGGAGAAGTATTGAGGAAGAAGAAGAGTGAGAGAGGGAGGATGTGGGAGGTAGGGGAAAGGGAGGAGAGGAGATGGGGAGGGGAGGTGGAAAAGGTGGTGGGTGCTGCGTCTTAGCAGTAGCGCGAGAGAGAAAGCGCGCTGCTGCTAAGAGCGTAGCAACAACGCGCTTTCCTGTCACGCGATACTGCTAAACGGGCCAACCCTGTGCACAATTTCAAAATTAGCAGCAGCGAGGTGACAAAAAAGTGTGCTGCTACTATGGCATTAGCAGCAGCGCGCTCCCTGGCGCCGCGCTACTGGTAAACTTATGTCGTTGTGTACTGTCGGTGGATTTTTGTAGCAGCGCGGTTTAAGAGTCACGTGCTACTGCTAAGTTTGCACCAGTAGCAAGCTTTCCGTAGCCGCGCTGCTACTACTTAGCAGCAGCGCCTGTTTTTATGCCGCGCTACTGCTAAGATTCTGTGTATAAGATTTTCCCTAGTAGTGACCATATAGTGTGCGGCGTGGCTGCAGATCTAACAATAGATGTTGCAGATGAACCCGGAGAAAATCCGGAGGACCAGCATGTTATGCGACAACTAGAGGCTGGCAAACGCGTGCTGACTGAGGTTAGGCGGGAGAAAAATAATCTCCAAGACGCCAATATCAAGCTGAGCGTGGAACTAAAAGACGTTCGAGCCCAGCTTGCAGACTCCGAGAAGGAGAATAAGCGGCTTCGGCGCGGCATTTTCAGTAAGTGCTTGAATGAATCCTTTTAAAGGAGTTCGGCGAAGAAGCCGACTAACAACATTATGTCTGTAGGTATGCTGACGGGTCATCCCGCGGAGGAAATGCCCGGGTCTGCGGGTGATCTTCTATCCGAGCTCTCACATCTGCACGAACAAGTTCGGCAGGTGATGCAAGGTGTTGCCCAGGCCTTGTGGCCATCCGTCTCCCTGCCAGAGGGCGTTGCAGAGCTTACAGAGAAGCTCAAGGGAGCATGGTGCCGCTTCCGATTATGGAAGATATCGGCCTGCCGACATGGTGCCAAAGAAGCCTGGGCCATGGTGAAGACGCGGTATATCAAGGCAGACCCATATCACATGGCCGAGGTCGGACCTGTGGGGCCCAACGGAAAAGAGATCCCCGTTAGCTTAGTTTATGGGAAAGTAGAATTAGCCGCAAAGTATTCCCAACAGGATTGTAAACTAGACCGCCTGTTGGATGGTATAGAAGAGGAATTTAGTCAGTCTGCATGACTATGTAATTAAAGTGACATGTATAATGCCTTCTAGCCGGATTGTAGATCATTTGTCTTTGCAGACCTTTTTGCTTCAACCTCGGGACCCGATAGTCCGGAGTGTATCCGAATACCCGCTCAGTTATATAAGAACCCGGGTATGCGTGGAGACCAGGCGTAGGGGTCATTAGTGCTTGAATAGACAAGTGCCCAACTAGTTATGTTATATTACATGGGTAGTAAGAAACATCTTCCAGGGAGAATAGTTCCGTTAAGGGTTCCTTTCCCTGGGTAAGCATGCCCTAAAGTGCATGTCCGGACTGCGATAGGAAATGCAGGAAAAACATCTGGGGGCAGATATGGATAATAAATAAAAATCATCTTTTGTTCACTGACCGAATATTCCCTTAAGAATGCTAGCTTTCGGCTTCACCCAGTCTGAGGTACACATCCGGCTGACCCGGCAGTAACAATCGCAGAGGTGCTCCCCTTATGCCCTAGCCGAATTAATGGGAACGTAGGGCATAAATACAAGAGCCAGGCAACCCAGCTTGGCCAAAACTTAAGTCATATCAATGCATATAATGGCGAAAAAAGGTACATGCGGAAGCATGACACATGTGCGGGGCCTGAGGCCCAGATAAATAATTAAGTTTCTGTGAAAGAAGCCCCCGGGTATGATGAGCGCGGCTAGCACATCTATAATGTGCAAGCGAGGCACAAGTTGGCCCTTGAAGGCCTAGAGAAAGAATAAAAGAAAGGAAGAAAGAAAAACAAGACAGATAATGTATATGCAAAAAATGGACAAAAGGAGGGGACGAACATAGAGTCCTGTGCTAGGCGTAGAATCTTTGGAGCCTGGCCGCGTTCCATGGATTCGGCTCGAGTCAACTAGTCGATGCATCCCGCAGTCTGTACGCTCCACCGGTCAGAACTTGGTCAATAATGAAGGGACCTTCCCATTTGGGCTCGATCTTGTTCTTTTTCTTATCCGGCAGGCGTAGAACTAGTTCACCAACGTTATAAGTTTTGGCCTATACTTCTCTGCTTTGATATCTGCGAGCCTGTTGCTGATAAAATGCGGAACGGGCTTTGGCTACGTCGCGCTCCTCCTCCAGGGTGTCCAGACTGTCCTGCCGATCGAGCTCGGCTTCTCTTTCTTCGTACATGCGCACTCGAGGTGAGTCATGAATTATGTCACAGGGTAAGACTGCCTCTGCGCCCTACACCATAAAGAAGGGTGTATATCCGGTACTACGATTCGGTGTGGTCCGCAGCCCCCAGAGTACGGAGTCGAGCTCCTCTACCCAGTGCGTGTTGGACTCTGTTAAGGAACACACTAATCTGGGTTTAATGCCGCTCATTATAAGACCGTTTGCTCGCTCGACTTGGCCGTTGGTTTGTGGGTGATAGACTGAAGCATAATCGAGCTTGATGCCCATTTTGCTGCACCAGAGTTTTACCTCATCGGCTGTGAAGTTTGTGCCGTTGTCAGTGATGATGCTGTGGGGGACACCATAACGGTGTACGACCCCAGATATGAAGTCTATCACTGGTCCAGATTCGGCTGTTTTAACAGGTTTGGCCTCTATCCATTTGGTGAATTTATCCACCATGACCAGTAAGTATTTTTTCTTGTGGGTTCCCCCTTTAAGGGGTCCAACCATGTCAAGCCCCCAGACCGCGAAGGGCCACGTAATGGGGATTGTTTAGAGGGCAGTGAGTGGCATGTGGCTTTGATTTGCAAAGAGCTGGCAACCGGCGCAACGTTGGACCAAGTCCTGTGCATCTGCCCGGGCCGTTGGCCAATAGAATCCTGTACGGAAGGCCTTGCTTACAAGATCACGGGCTGCGGCATGGTGACCGCCGAGTCCGGCGTGGATTTCTGCCAAAAGGTTCCGCCCTTCCTCTTTGGAGATGCACCTTTGAAGGACTCCGATAGAGCTTTTTTATACAATTCTCCCTCGTGGACCATGTAGGCCTTAGATCGCCGCACTATGCAGCGTGCCTCATTTTGGACCTCCGGAAGTTCCTGCATAGTTAGGTAAGCCAGGAATGGTTCTGTCCATGGGGCAATAATGGCCATTATTACGTGGGCTGAAGGTGTTATTTCGGTGGTGGAGCCTTCGATTGTGTCAGAGTGTTCGGTATCGGGCATTTTTGCCGGGTCCGGACTATTGTTACCGGTGTCCCCTTCCCATACTACGGATGGCTTGAACAGCTTTCCAGAAATATGTTGGGGGGGACCGCATCGCGTTTTGCGCCAATGCGGGCGAGGATATCCACCGCTTGATTGTTTTCCCGAGCCACATACTGAAATTCTAGTCCCTCGAACCGAGCTAACATTTTTAGGACGGTGTTTCGGTAGGCCGCCATTTTCGGATCCTTAGCGTCAAAGTCTCCATTTATTTGGGATATTGCAATGTTTGAATCCCCACGCACCTCCAGGCGTTGAATGCCCATGGAGACTGCCATCCGAAGACGATGCAACAGAGCTTCGTATTCGGCTGCGTTGTTGGAGTCTGTATACAATATTTGCAGTACGTACTGAACAGTATCTCGGGTTGGGGACGTCAGGACGACGCCATCCCCTAGACCAGCCAGCATTTTAGAACCGTCGAAGTGCATGATCCAATTGGAGTATGCGCCGTACTCTTTAGGGAGTTCGGCCTCCGTCCATTCGGCGACAAAGTCGGCCAATACTTGCGACTTAATGGCCCGTCGAGGTTTGTATGTTATGTCAAACGGGAGGAGCTCAATGGACCATTTGGCGATCCGGCCCATAGCATCGCGGTTGTTTATAATATCATTAAGTGGCACTTCCGAGGCTACTGTAATCAAACACTCTTGAAAGTAGTGTCGCAGCTTCTGGGATGCCATGAATACCGCATAGGCTATCTTTTGATAATGTGGGTACCGTGATTTGCATGGAGTGAGGACAGTGGATACATAGTATACCGTCTTTTGAAGAGGGAATTTATGTCCGTCAGTTTCTCGTTCGACGACGAGCACTGCGCTTACAACTTGATGAGTTGCCGCAATGTACAACAGCATTGGTTCGCCGATGTTTGGCGCGGCCAGGATTGGGTTGGTTGCCAAAATGTCCTTTATTTCTTCCAATTCGGCTATGGCAGCGTCCGTCCACTCAAAGTGTTCGGTACGCCGAAGGAGGCGATAAAGGGGTAAAGCCTTTTCTCCTAAGCGGGAGATAAAGCGGCTTAGAGCCACCATGCATCCAGTTAGCTTCTGGATTTGTTTGAGGTCTGTTGGGGTAGCCAACTATGACAAAGCTCGGATTTTGGCCGGATTAGCTTCAATACCTCTACTGGAGACAATGAAACCCAGGAGCTTTCCGGCTGGTACGCCGAAAACGCATTTTTCTGGATTGAGCTTGATGTTGTATGTTCGGAGGTTGTCGAATGTGAGCCTCAAGTCGTCTATCAAAGAGTTGACGTGTTTGGTTTTGACGACCACATCATCTATGTATGCCTCTACTGTTTTGCCGATTTGTTTCTCCAGACATGTCTGAATCATGCGTTGATATGTTGCGCCGGTGTTTTTGAGCCCAAAAGGCATTGTGTTGAAACAGAAGGGACCGTATGGTGTGATGAATGCCGTTGCGGCTTGGTCGGACTCCGCCATCTTGATTTGGTGGTAACTGGAGTATGCGTCGAGGAAACACAATGACTCGTGTCCTGCGGTAGCATCGATAATTTGATCGATGCGAGGGAGGGGGAAGGGATCTTTGGGCAAGCTTTATTGAGGTCCTTGAAATCGACACAAAGGCGCCAGGATTTATCCTTCTTTGGTACCATCACCAGGTTTGCTAGCCAGTCCGGGTGTTTTATCTCTTTGATGAATCCGGCCTCCAATAACTTGGCTAGTTCCTCTCCCATGGCATGTCTCTTAGGTTCGGAGAAACGCCGAAGAGCTTGCTTGATCGGCTTGAATCCCTTTAGGATATTGAGGCTATGCTCGGCCAGCCTGCGTGGGATTCCTGGCATGTCTGAGGGGTGCCAGGCGAATATGTCCCAATTCTCGCGCAGGAACTCTCGTAGTGCGGCGTCCACGGCAGGGTTTAACTGTGCCCCGATGGAGGCTGTTTTTGTGGGGTCCGTTGGGTGGACTTGGAATTTGACTATTTCATCCGCTGGTTTAAAAGAGGTGGACTTGGATCTCTTATCGAGTATCACGTCGTCCCTGTCCACTGTGGAGCGTAGCGTGGTTAATTCCTCGGCCGAGAGGGCTTCGGATAATGCCTCGAGGGCCAATGCGGCTGTTTTGTTTTCGGCGCGGAGTGTTGTGTCCAGATCACTGGCGAGGGTGATGATTCCATTGGGCCCGGGCATTTTGAGCTTCATGTACCCATAGTGGGGTATGGCTTGGAAGACCGTGAACGCCTCACGTCCTAAAAGGGCATGGTATCCACTGCTGAACGGGGCCACTTGAAATGTAATTTCTTCGGACCTATAATTCTCTGGCATACCGAATACCACATCTAGTGTGATTTTCCCAGCACATCATGCCTCCCGACTGGGTATGATTCCCCTGAAGGTTGTGCTACTTTTCTCAATGCGGTTCCAGTCTATTTCCATTTTTTGAAGAGTTTCCTCATAGATGAGGTTTAATCCGCCGCCGCCATCCATGAGTACTTTGGTGAGTCGAAAGCCATCCACAATTGGACTGAGGACCAGTCCGGCTGGTGCTCGGGCTGTTCGGAATTTAGGTTCATCACTGGCATTGAAGGTAATAGCCGTGTCACTCCATGGATTTATTGCTGCTACGTGGCAGATTCCGGCCATGGTGCGAAGTGTTCGCTTGCGCCTATTATTTGACGCAAAGGTCTCAAAGACTGTTAACACCGTATTGTTATCCATGGGATGGTGCTCTGTGGCATTTGGGATAAGAAGATCCTCACCACTTTTGGCCACCTTCCGGAGTATCCAACATGCTCTAAGGCTGTGCGCTGGTATTGTATCCACTGTGCTATGAATTTTGCAGGGTCCGTTAAGCCATCCCTCCAGTACGGTTACATGCCCTGTAGAGGATTTTTGTTTCTTTGCAACTAGTTCGGGTGTCTTACGATAGTGCACACTTTTACTTCGGACTGAGTGTGTATTCGGAGCCAGATTATCCCAAAATTTTGTTTCGGTTTTCTAGGCGTTTTCCATCGCACAGTACTTTCGTACTATGGACGCCAAGTCAGCGAAGCGTGATATGTCACGGCGACTTAAGGCGTTGAGGATTCCCTTGTCCGTGCAATTATTGCAGAAAAGTGAGACTGCATCTTCCTCGCGACAGTCCTTAACCTTGTTCATCACAAGGAGGAATCTGGCCCAATAATGATGTATTGTTTCATGGGGCTCTTGCCTGATGTGGGAAAGATCGTTTATGTCTGGGTGGGTGGGTGGATTTGATTCCGAACCCCTACCCGATCTGAGACCCAGGGGCCGAGGAGTTTCCAATCTTGGAAGTTTGGGTTCCGGAGTGTTACCCGATAAATCTGGCCCGCTGCCTGATTCTGGTTCAGGGCTTGGGTGATGTCCTCCCATAAACGGGTATCTGGCTCGGAGAGCTCAGGAATCCGGACATACTTAGTCCTCAAAATAGAGGAAGAGTTGCCGCATTGTTCCTCCACCACCGCAACATGATGGGTGACCGATGGGGAGTTAACCTCCCATTGATCGGGTTTAAGCCCAATCCGATCATAGTTCGTGGTGACTCCCAAGGCGGCGATGCGATCCAAGAGTTCGTTTAGGGAAGAGAGCTCCATTGGATCCATCTGCTCGGCAACTTTCGAGCCGACGTGGAGGCTGTTTTTGATGACCCGAGAAGTCATCGTCGGTGCAGCGGCCGAACAGGCAGTCATGACGAAACTGCCTAGCCGGAGAGTTTGGCCGACAGCCAGAGCTCCCCCGACGGTAATGTTGCTTTTAACAATGATACGAGGCATCCTTCCTTACGGCAACGTCACAGAGGAACTCTCAATGAAAGCACCAATGTCGGTGTCAAAACCGGCGGATCTCGGGTAGGGGGTCCCGAACTGTGTGTCTAAGGCGGATGGTAACAGGAGGCAGGGGACACAATGTTTTACCCAGGTTCGGGCCGTCTTGATGGAGGTAAAACCCTACGTCCTTCTTGATTTATTCTTGATGATATGAGTATTACAAGAGTTGATCTACCATGAGATAGGAGAGGCTAAACCCTAGAAGCTAGCCTATGGTATGATTGTATGTTGTCCTACGGACTAAAACCCTCTGGTTTATATAGACATCGGAGGGGGCTAGGGTTACACAAGGTCGGTTACAAAGGAGGAGATATACATATCCGTCTTGCCTAGCTTGCCTTCCACGCCAAGTAGAGTCCCATCCGGACACGAGACGAAGTCTTCAATCTTGTACCTTCATAGTCCAATAGTCTGGCCAAAGGATATAATCCGGCTGTCCGGATACCCCCTAATCCAGGACTCCCTCAATGATCATCTCATACAACAACTTATATCACGTTTTGACCATATCACATCAGAACAAGCCCTGCAAAAACAAGTTAGACGTCCTCTGCTTTGTTGTTGCAAGTTTTACGTGGCTGCTACGGGCTGAGCAAGAACCGTTCTTACATACACATCAAAACCACAATGATATTTCGTCAAGTATGTGTTGTTTTAACCTTCACAAGGACCGGGCGTAGCCACACTCGATTCAACTAAAGTTGGAGAAACTGACACCGGCTAGCCACCTGTGTGCAAAGCACGTCGGTAGAACCAGTCTCGCATAAGCGTACGCGTTATGTCGGTCCGGGCTGCTTCAACCAACAATACCGCTGAACCAAAGTATGACATGTTGGTAAGCAGTATGACTTGTATCGCCCACAACTCACTTGTGTTCTACTCGTGCATATGACATCTACGCATAAACCTGGCTCGGATGCCACTGTTGGGGAATGTAGTAATTTCAAAAAAATTCCTACGCACACGCAAGATCATGGTGATGCATAGCAACGAGAGGGAAGAGTATTGTCCACGTACCCTCGTAGACCATAAGTGGAAGAGTTATGAGAACGCGGTTGATGTAGTCGAACGCCTTCACGATCCGACCGATTCAAGTACCGAACGCACGGCACCTCCGAGTTCAGCACACATTCAGCTCAATGACGTCTCAGGAACTCCGATCCAGTAGAGCTTCACGTGAGAGTTCTGTCAGCACGATGGCGTGATGGCGGTGATGATGTTTCTACCGACGCAGGGCTTTGGCTAAGCACCGCTACGATATGATCGAGGTGGATTATGGTGGAGGGGGGCACCGCACACGGCTAAGGGATCAATGATCAACTTGTGTCTTCTAGGGTGCCCCCTGCCCCCGTATATAAAGGAGCAACGGGGAGGCCGGCCGGCCCTCCTAGGGCGCGCTGATGTCTACTACACAACCTTGTTCTTGTAGACGTTGTTGGGCCTCCAAGTGCAGAGGTTTGTAGGACAGTAGCAAATTTCCCTCAAGTGGATGACCTAAGGTTTATCAATCCGTCGGAGGCGTAGGATGAAGATGGTCTCTCTCAAGCAACCCTGCAACCAAATAACAAAGAGTCTCTTGTGTCCCCAACACACCCAATACAATGGTAAATTGTATAGGTGCACTAGTTCGGCGAAGAGATGGTGATACAAGTGCAATATGGATAGTAGATAATAGTTTTTGTAATATGAAAATATAAAAACAGCAAGGTAACTAATGATAAAAGTGAACGTAAACGGTATTGCAATGCGTTGAAGCAAGGCCTAGGGTTCATACTTTCGCTAGTGCAAGTTCCCTCAACAATAATAACATAATTGGATCATAAAACTATCCCTCAACATGCAGCAAAGAGTCACTCCAAAGTCACTAATAGCGGAGAACAAACGAAGAGATTATGGTAGGGTACGAAACCACCTCAAAGTTATTCTTTCCAATCAATCCGTTGGGCTATTCCTATAGGTTTCACAAACAGCCCTAGAGTTCGTACTAGAATAACACCTGAAGACACAAATCAACCAAAACCCTAATGTCACCTAGATACTCCAATGTTACCTCAAGTATCCGTGGGCATGATTATACGATATGCATCACACAATCTCATATTCATCTATTCAACCAACACATAGAACCTCAAAGAGTGCCCCAAAGTTCTCATATTCATCTATTCAACATACATCAAGTGAATCACGTGGTATCCCATTGTCACCACAGATACGCACAGCAAGACATACATCAAGTGTTCTCAAATCTTTAAAGACTCAATCCGATAAGATAACTTCAAAGGGGAAACTCAATCCATTACAAGAGAGTAGAGGGGGGAGAAAACATCATAGGATCCAACTATAATAGCAAAGCTCGCGATACATGAAGATCGTATCACCTCAAGAACACGAGAGAGAGAGAGAGAGAGAGATCAAACACATAGCTACTGGTACATACCCTCAGCCCCGAGGGAGAATTACTCCCTCCTCATCATGGAGAGCACCGGGATGATGAAGATGGCCACCGAAGAGGGATTGCCCCCTCCGGCAGGGTGCCAGAACGGCTCTAGATTGGCTTTCGGTGGCTATGGAGGCTTCTGGCAGCGGAACTCCCGATCTATTGTGCTCCCGGATGTTTTTAGGGTATATGGAGATATATAGGCGGAAGAAGTACGTCAGGGGAGCCACGAGGAGCCCACGAGGGTGGAGGGCGCGCCACCTACCTCGTGGCCTCCTCAAAGCCTCCCTTACGTGGACTCCAAGTTTTCTGGGCTTTTTCTGATCCAAAAATAAGTTCTGTGAAGTTTCAGGTCCATTGGACTCCGTTTGATTTTCCTTTTCTGCAATATTCTAAAACAAGGAAAAAATAGAAACTGGCACTAAGCTCTAGGTTAATAGGGTAGTCCCAAAAATAATATAAAAGTGTATAATAAAGCCCATAAACATCCAAAGTTGATAATATAATAGCATGGAACAATAAAAAATTATAGATACGTTATCAGCATCCCCAAGCTTAATTCATGCTCGTCCTCGAGTAGGTAAATGATAAAAACAGAATTTTTTATGCGGAATGCTACTTGGCATAATTTTAATGTAATTCTTCTTAATTGTGGCATGAATATTCAGATCCGAAAGATTCATGACAGAAGTTCATATTGACATAAAAACAATAATACTTCAAGCATACTAACAAAGCAATCATGTCTTCTCAAAGTAACATGGCCAAAGAAAGTTATCCCTACAAAATCATATAGTCTGGCTATGCTCTATCTTCACCACACAAAATATTTAAATCATGCACAACCCCGATGACAAGCCAAGCAATTGTTTCATACTTTTGATTTTCTCAAACTTTTTCAATCTTCACGCAATACATGAGCGTGAGCCATGGACATAGCACTATAGTTGGAATAGAATGGTGGTTGTGGAGAAGACAAAAAGGAGAAGATAGTCTCACATCAAGTAGGCGTATCAACGGGCTATGGAGATGCCCATCAATAGATATCAATGTGAGTGAGTAGGGATTGCCATGCAACGGATGCACTAGAGCTATAAGTGTATGAAAGCTCAAAAAACTAAGTGGGTGTGCATCCAACTTGCTTGCTCATGAAGACCTAGGGCATTTTTGAGGAATCCCATCATTGGAATATACAAGCCAAGTTCTATAATGAAAAATTCCCACTAGTATATGAAAGTGATAACATGAGAGACTCTCTACTATGAAGATCATGGTGCTACTTTGAAGCACAAGTGCGGTAAAAGGATAGTAACATTGTCCCTTCTCTATTTTTCTCTCATTTTTTTATTTTTTTTATTTGGGTCTTCTCTTTTTATGGCCTCTTTTTTTGGGCTTCTTTGGCCTTTTTTCGTCCGGGGTCTCATCCCGACTTGTGAGGGAATCATAGTCTCCATCATCCTTTCCTCAGTGGGACAATGCTCTAATAATGATGATCATCACACTTCTTTTTACTTACAACTCAAGAATTACAACTCAATACTTAGAACAAGATATGACTCTATATGAATGCC
The DNA here is from genome assembly GCF_018294505.1 of Triticum aestivum. Taxonomy (NCBI): domain Eukaryota; kingdom Viridiplantae; phylum Streptophyta; class Magnoliopsida; order Poales; family Poaceae; genus Triticum; species Triticum aestivum. Next base: position 622,960,245 of record NC_057803.1, read on the forward strand.
TCCAACAGTGTAACGGGATGTGCAATGATGCATGAGTGATATGTATGAAAGAATTATGAACGGTGGATTTGCCACAAATACAGTGCCAACTACATGATCATGCAAAGCAATATGACAATGATGAAGCGTGTCATAATAACGGAACGGTGGAAAGTTGCATGGCAATATATCTCGTAATGGCTATGGAAACGCCATAATAGGTAGGTATGGTGGCTGTTTTGAGGAAGGTATATGGTGGGTGTATGATACCGGCGAAAGGTGCGCGGTATTAGAGAGGCTAGCAAAGGTGGAAGGGTGAGAGTGTGTATAATCCATGGACCCAACATTAGTCATAAAGAACTCATATACTTATTGCAAAAATCTACAAGTTATCAAAGCAAAGTATTACGCACATTCTCCTAGGGGGATGTATTGGTAGGAAAAGACCATCGCTCATCCCCGACCGCCACTCATAAGGAAGACAATCAATAAATAAATCATGCTCCGACTTCATCACATAACGGTTCACCATACTTGCATGCTACGGGAAACACAAACTTCAACACAAGTATTTCTCAAATTCACAACTACTCAACTAGCATGACTCTAATATCACCATCTTCATATCTCAAAACAATCATCAAGTATCAAACTTCTCATAGTATTCAATGCACTTTATATGAAAGTTTTTATTATATCCCTCTTGGATGCCCATCATATTAGGACTAGTTTCATAACCAAAGCAAATTACCATGCTGTTTAGGACTCTCAAAATAATATAAGTGAAGCATGAGAGTTCATCTATTTCTATAAAATAAAACCACCACCGTGCTCTAAAAAGATATAAGTGAAGCACTAGAGCAAACGACAAACTACTCCGAAAGATATAAGTGAAGATTAATGAGTAGTCGAATAATTATGCAACTATGTAAAGACTCTCTAACATTTAATAATTTAAGATCTTGGTATTTTATTAAAACAGCAAGCAAATCAAAAGAAAATGACATCTAAGGATAGCAAACATCATGTGAAGAAGCAAAAACTTAGGATCAACCGAAACTAACCGATAGTTGTTGAAGAAGAAAGGTGGGATGCCAGTCGGGGCATCCCCAAGCTTAGAAGCTTGGGACTTCTTGAAATATTATCTTGGGATGCCTTGGGCATCCCCAAACTTGAGCTTTTGTGTCTCCTTAATTCCCCTCATATCACGGTCTCCCTAAATCTCAAAAGCTTCATCCACACAAAACTCAACAAGGACTCGTGAGATAAGTTAGTATAAACCATTGCAAAAACCTTATCATACTCTACTGTAGCAAATCACTAAAATTATTATTCAAAATTGCATACTAAATGCCTCTGCATATTTAGTAGTCCTATCCTCAAATAGAATCATTAAAGAAGCAAACATATGCAGACAATGCAAACATAACAGGAATCTGCCTAAACAGGACAGTCTGAAAAGAATGCAGCAATATCCATACTTCCCTAGCTCCAAAAATTATGAAAGAAAATTCCCACTGTATTAAATTTATCAGATCTTAATATTCAAAAGGTTTCAACATTTTATCACATTCTGATTTTTCTAGGTAATTATTGCAACAGCGGTAAACTTTCTGTTTTCAAACAGCAACATGTGGACTTCTAAAATAGGCATAGTAAAGGCTATCGATTCCACTTTTATTGAAATAAAAGATGCAAAACATTGTCCTAAATAACAGCAAGAAAATATTAACAAAATAAATTGACGCTCCAAGCAAAACACATATCATGTGGTGAATAAAAATATAGCTCCTAGTAAAGTTACCGATGAACGAAGACGAAAGAGGGGATGCCTTCCGGGGCATCCCCAAGCTTAGGCTCTTGGCTATCCTTGAATATTACCTTGGGGTGCCTTGGGCATCCCCAAGATTAGGCTCTTGCCACTCCTTATTCCATAGTCCATCGAATCCTTACCCAAACTTGAAAACTTCACAACACAAAACTTAACAGAAAACTCGTAAGCTCCGTTAGTATAAGAAAGTAAATCACCACTTCAAGGTACTGTAATGAACTCATTATTTATTTATATTGGTGTTAAACCTACTTTATTCAAACTTCTCTATGGTTTATAAACTCTTTTACTAGCCATAGATTCATCAAAATAAGTAAACAACACATGAAAAATAGAATCTGTCAAAAACAGAACAGTCTGTAGCAATCTGGATCAAACGCATACTTCTGGAACTCATAAAATTCTCAAATAAATTGCTGGACCTGCGGAATTTATCTATTAATCATCTGCAAAAACAATTAACTAAATATCACTCTTCAAATAAAAATGGCAGAAATTCTCGTGAGCGCTAAAGTTTCTGTTTTTTACAGCATGATCAACAAGACTTTCCTCAAGTCTTCCCAAAGGTTCTACTTGGCACAAACACTAATTAAAAGCATAAAACCACATCTAAACAGAGGCTAGATGAATTATTTATTACTAAACAGGAGCAAAAAGCAAGGAACAAAAATAAAGTTGGGTTGCCTCCCAACAAGCGCTAGCGTTTAATGCCCCTAGCTAGGCATGATGATTTCAATGATGCTCACATAAAGGATAAGAATTGAAACATAAAGGGAGCATCAAGAAGAATATGACTAGCACATCTAAGTCTAACCCACTTCCTATGCATAGGGATTTTGTGAGCAAACAACTTGTGGGAACAAGAATCAACTTGCATAGGAAGGCAAAACAAGTATAACTTCAAATCTTTAAGCACATAGAGAGAAAACTTGATATTATTGCAATTCCTACAAGCATATATTCCTCCCTCATAATAATTTTCAGTAGCATCATGAATGAATTCAACAATATAACCAGAACCTAAAGCATTCTTTTCATGATCTACAAGCATAGAAATTTTACTACTCTCCACACAAGCAAAATTCTTCTCATGAATAATAGTGGGAGCAAACTCAACAAAGTAACTATCATGGGATTGAAAATTGAAATCAAGATGACAAGTTTCATTGTTATTATTATTCTTTAAAGCATACGTGTCATCACAATAATCATCATAGATAGGAGGCATGCTTTCATCATAATAAATTTGCTCATCAAAACTTGGGGGACAAAAGATATCATCTTCATCAAACATAGCTTCCCCAAGCTTGTGGCTTTGCATATCATTAGCATCATGGATATTCAAGGAATTCATACTAACAACATTGCAATCATGCTCATCATTCAAATATTTAGTGCCAAACATTCTATGTAATTCTTCTTCTAGCATTTGAGTGCAATTTTCCTTTCCATCATACTCACGAAAGATATTAAAAAGGTGAAGCGTATGAGACAAACTCAATTCCATTTTTTTATAGTTTTCTTTTATAAACTAAACTAGTGATAAAACAAGAAACTAAAAGACTCGATTGCAAGATCTAAAGATATACCTTCAAGCGCTAACCTCCCCGACAACGGCGCCAGAAAAGAGCTTGATGTCTACTACACAACCTTCTTCTTGTAGACGTTGTTGGGCCTCCAAGTGAAGAGGTTTGTAGGACAGTAGCAAATTTCCCTCAAGTGGATGACCTAAGGTTTATCAATCCGTAGGAGGCGTAGGATGAAGATGGTCTCTCTCAAGCAACCCTGCAACCAAATAACAAAGAGTCTCTTGTGTCCCCAACACACCCAATACAATGGTAAATTGTATAGGTGCACTAGTTCGGCGAAGAGATGGTGATACAAGTGCAATATGGATAGTAGATAATAGTTTTTGTAATCTGAAAATATAAAAACAGCAAGGTAACTAATGATAAAAGTGAGCGTAAATGGTATTGCAATGCGTTGAAGCAAGGCCTAGGGTTCATACTTTCGCTAGTGCAAATTCCCTCAACAATAATAACATAATTGGATCATAAAACTATCCCTCAACATGCAACAAAGAGTCACTCCAAAGTCACTAATAGCGGAGAACAAACGAAGATATTATGGTAGGGTACGAAACCACCTCAAAGTTATTCTTTCCAATCAATCCGTTGGGCTATTCCTATAGGTGTCACAAACAGCCCTAGAGTTTGTACTAGAATAACACCTTAAGGCACAAATCAACCAAAACCCTAATGTCACCTAGATACTCCAATGTCACCTCAAGTATCTGTGGGCATGATTATACGATATGCATCACACAATCTCATATTCATCTATTCAACCAACACATAGAACCTCAAAGAGTGCCCCAAAGTTCCTACCAGAGAATCACGACGAAAACGTGTGCCAACCCCTATGCATAGGTTCATGGGCGGAACCCGCAAGTTGATCACCAAAACATTCATCAAGTGAATCACGTGGTATCCCATTGTCATCACAGATATGCACGGCAAGACATACATCAAGTGTTCTCAAATATTTAAAGACTCATTCCGATAAGATAACTTCAAAGGGGAAACTAAATCCATTACAAGAGAGTAGAGGGGGGGAGAAAACATCATAGGATCCAACTATAATAGCAAAGCTCGCGATACATCAAGATTGTATCACTTCAAGAACACGAGAGAGAGAGAGAGAGAGAGAGATCAAACACATAGCTACTGGTACATACCCTCAGCCCCGAGGGAGAACTACTCCCTCCTCATCATGGAGAGCACCGGGATGATGAAGATGGCCACCGGAGAGGGATTGCCCCCTCCGGCAGGGTGCCGGAACGGGTCTAGATTGGCTTTCGGTGGCTACGGAGGCTTCTGGCGGCGGAACTCCGGATCTATTGTGCTCCTGGATGTTTTTAGGGTATATGGAGATATATAGGCGGAAGAAGTACGTCAGGGGAGCCATGAGGGGCCCACGAGGGTGGAGGGCGCGCCCCCTACCTCGTGGCCTCCTCGAAGCTTCCCTTACATGGACTCCAAGTCTTCTGGGCTTCTTCTAATCCAAAAATAAGTTCCGTGAAGTTTCAGGTCCATTGGACTCCATTTGATTTTCCTTTTCTGTGATATTCTAAAACAAGGAAAAAACAAAAACTGGCACTGGGCTCTAGGTTAATAGGTTAGTCACAAAAATAATATAAAAGTGTATAATAAAGCCCATAAACATCCAAAGTTGATAATATAATAGCATGGAACAAAAAAAATTATAGATATGTTGGAGACGTATCAGCATCCCCAAGCTTAATTCATGCTCGTCCTCGAGTAGGTAGATGATAAAAACAGAATTTTAGCATGAATAAAAAACATTTATCATGATATAAGGAAATAAATAATAACTTTATTATTGCCTCTAGGGCATATTTCCTTCAGTCTCCCACTTGCACTAGAGTCAATAATCTAGTTCACATCGCCATGTGATTTAACATCAATAGTTCACATCACCATGTGATTAACACCCATAGTTCACATCGTCATGTGACCAACACCCAAAGGGTTTACTAGAGTCAATAATCTAGTTCACATCGCTATGTGATTAATACCCAAAGAGTACTAAGGTGTGATCTTGTTTTGCTTGTGAGGGAAGTTTAGTCAATGGGTGTGCTACATTCAGATCCGTATGTATTTTGCAAATTTCTATGTCAACAATGCTCTACATGGAGCTACTCTAGCTAATTTCTCCCACTTTAAATATGTATCCAGATTGAGACTTTGAGTCATCTGGATCAGTGTCAAAACTTGCATCGACGTAACCCTTTACGACGAACCTTTTGTCATCTCCATAATCGAGAAACATATCCTTATTCCACTAAGGATAATTTTGACCAATGTCCAGTGATCTACTCCTAGATCACTATTGTACTCCCTTGCCAAACTCAGGGCAGGGTATACAATAGGTCTGGTACACAGCATGGCATACTTTATAGAACATGTGGCTACGGCATAGGGAATGACTTTCATTCTCTCTCTATCTTCTTCCGTGGTCGGGTTTTGAGTGTTACTCAACTTCACACCTTGTAACACAGGCAAGAACTCCTTCTTTGACTGTTCCATTTTGAACTACTTCAAAATCTTGTCAAGGTATGTACTCATTGAAAAACTTGTCAAGCATCTTGATCTATCTCTATAGATCTTGATGCTCAATATGTAAGCAGCTTCACCGAGGTCTTTCTTTGAAAAACTCCTTTCAAACATTCCTTTATGCTTTGCAGAATAATTCTACATTATCTCCGATCAACAATATGTCACTCACATATACTTATCAGAAATGCTGTAGTGCTCCCACTCACTTTCTTGTAAATACACGCTTCACTGCAAGTCTGTAGAAAACTATATGCTTTGATCAACTTATCAAAGCGTATATTCCAACTCCGAGATGCTTGCACCAGTCCATAGATGGATCGCTGGAGCTTGCATATTTTGTTAGTACCTTTAGGATTGACAAAACCTTCTGGTTGCATCATATACAACTCTTCTTTAATAAATCCATTAAGGAATACAGTTTTGTTTATCCATTTGCCAGATTTCATAAAATGCGGCAATTGTGCTAACATGATTCGGACTGACTTAAGCATAGATACGAGTGAGAAACTCTCATCGTAGTCAACACCTTGAACTTGTCAAAAACCTTTTTGCAACAATTCTAGCTTTGTAGATAGTAACACTACTATCTGTGTCAGTCTTCCTCTTGAAAATCCATTTAATCTCAATGGCTCGCCGATCAATGGGCAAGTCAATCAAAGTCCATACTTTGTTCTCATACATGGATCTCATCTCAGATTTCATGGCCTCAAGCCATTTCGCGGAATCTGGGCTCATCTTCGCTTCCTCATAGTTCATAGGCTTGTCATGATCAAGTAACATGACCTCCAGAACAGGATTACCGTACCACTCTGGTGCGGATCTCACTCTGGTTTACCTACGAGGTTCGGTAGCAACTTGATCTGAAGTTACAAGATCATCATCATTAGCTTCCTCACTAATTGGTGTAGTAGTCACAGGAACATATTTCTATGATGAACTACTTTCCAATAAGGGAGAAGGTATAATTACCTCATCAAGTTCTACTTTCCTCCCACTCAGTTCTTTCGAGAGAAACTCCTTCTCTAGAAAGGATCCATTCTCAGCAACGAATATCTTGCCTTCGATCTGTGATAGAAGGTGTACCCAATATTTTCTTTTGGGTATCCTATGAAGACGCACTTCTCCGATTTGGGTTTGAGCTTATCAGGTTGAAACTTTTTCACATAAGCATTGCAACCTCAAACTTTAAGAAACGACAACTTAGGTTTCTTGCCAAACCATAGTTCATACGGTGTCGTCTCAACGGATTTAGATGGTGCCCTATTTAACGTGAATGCAGTTGTCTCTAATGCATAACCCCAAAACAATAGTGGTAGATCGGTAAGAGACATCATAGATCGCACCATATCTAATAAAGTACGGTTATGACGGTCGGACACACCATTACACTGTGGTGTTCTAGGTGGCGTGAGTAGTGAAACTATTTCACATTGTTTTAACTGAAGGCCAAACTCTTAACTCAAATATTTTACCTCTGTGATCATATCGTAGAAACTTTTATTTTCTTGTTACAATGATTCTCCACTTCACTCTGAAATTCTTTGAACTTTTCAAATGTTTCAGACTTGTGTTTCATTAAGTAGATATACCCATATCTGCTCAAATCATCTGTGAAGGTCAGAAAATAACGATACTTTCCGTGAGCCTTAACACTCATCGGACCGCATACATCAGTATGTATTATTTCCAATAAGTCAGTTGCTCGCTCCATTGTTCCGGAGAACGGAGTCTTAGTCATCTTGCCCATGAGGCATGGTTCGCAAGCATCAAGTGATTCATAATCAAGTGATTCCAAAAGTCCATCAGCATGGAGTTTCTTCATGCGCTTTACACCAATATGACCTAAATGGCAGTGCCACAAATAAGTTACACTATCATTATTAACTTTGCATCTTTTGGTTTCAATATTATGAATATGTGTATCACTACGATCGAGATCCAACGAACCATTTTCATTGGGTGTGTAACCATATAAGGTTTTATTCATGTAAACAGAACAACAATTTATTCTCTTACTTAAATGAATAACCGTATTGCAATAAAAATGATCAAATCAAATTCATGCTCAACGCAAACACCAAATAACACTTATTTAGGTTCAACACTAATCCCGAAAGTATAGGGAGTGTGCGATGATGATCATACCAATCTTGGAACCACTTCCAACACACATCGTCACTTCACCCTTAACTAGTCTCTGTTCATTCTGCAACTCCCGTTTCGAGTTGCTACTCTTAGCAACTGAACCAGTATCAAATACCGAGGGGTTGCTACGAACACTAGTAAAATACACATCAATAATCTGTATATCAAATATACCTTTGTTCACTTTGCCATCCCTCTTATCCGCCAAATACTTAGGGCAGTTCCGCTTCCAGTGATTAGTCCCTTTGCAGTAGAAGCACTTAGTCTCAGGCTTAGGACCAGACCTGGGCTTCTTCACTTGAGCAGCAACTTGCTTGCCGTTCTTCTTGAAGTTCCCCTTCTTCCCTTTGCCCTTTTCTTGAAACTAGTGGTCTTGTCTACCATCAACACTTGATATTTTCTTGATTCCTACCTTCGTCGATTTCAGCATTACGAAGAGCTTGAGAATCGTTTCCGTTATCCCTTGCATATCATAGTTCATCATGAAGTTCTACTAACTTGGTGATGGTGACTAGAGAATTCTATCAATCACTATCTTATCTGGAAGATTAATTCCCACTTGATTCAAGCGATTATAGTACCCAGACAATCTGAGCACATGCTCACTGCTTGAGCTATTCTCCTCCATCTTTTTAGCTATAGAACTTTTTGGAGACTTCATATCTCTCAACTCAGGTATTTGCTTGAAATATTAACTTCAACTCCTGGAACATCTCATATGGTCCATGACATTCAAAACGTCTTTGAAGTCCCGATTCTAAGCTGTTAAGCATGGTGCACTAAACTATAAAGTAGTCATCATATTGAGCTAGCCAAACGTTCATAACGTCTGCATCTACTCCTGCAATAGGTCTGTCACCTAGCGGTGCATCAAAGACATAATTCTTGTGCAGCAATGAGGATAATCCTCAGATCACGGATCTAATCCGCATCATTGCTACTAACATTTCCAACATAATTTTTCTCTAGGAACACAATAAACTGGGAGCAACATCGTGAGCTATTGATCTACAACATAGATATGCTAATACTATCAGGACTAAGTTCATGATAAATTAAAGTTCAATTAATCATATTACTTAAGAACTCCCACTTAGACAGACATCCCTCTAATCTTCTAAGTGATCACGTGATCCATTTCAACTAAACCATGTCCAATCATCACGTGAGATGGAGTAGTTTCAATGGTGAACATCACTATGTTGATCATATCTACTATATGATTCACGCTCGACCTTTCTGTCTCCGTGTTCCGAGGCCATGTCTGTTATATGATATAGGCTCGTCAAGTTTAACCTGAGTATTCCGCGTGTGCAATTGTTTTGCACCCGTTGTATTTGAATGTATAGCCTATCACACCCGATCATCACGTGGTGTCTCAGCATGAAGAACTTTCGCAACGGTGCATACTCAGGGAGAACACTTATACCTTGATAATTTAGTGAGAGATTATCTTATAAAGCTACCTCCGAACTAAGCAAAATAAGATGTATAAAAGATAAACGTCACATGCAATCATAATATGTGACATGATATGGCCATCATCATCTTGTGCCTTTGATCTCCATCTCCAAAGCATCGTCATGATCTCCATCATCACCGACATGACACCATGATCTCCATCATCTTGATCTATATCAATGTGTCGTCACATGGTTGTCTCGCCAACAATTGCTCTTGCAACTATTGCTATCACATAGCGATAAAGTAAAGCAATTATTTGGCGCTTGCATCTTATCCAATAGAGAGATAACCATAAGGTTTTTGCCTGTTGCCGATAACTTCAACAAAACATGATCATCTCATACAACAACTTATATCTCATCAGCCATATCACATCACAACATGCCTTGCAAAAACAAGTTAGACGTCCTCTACTTTGTTGTTGCAAGTTTTACGTGGCTGCTACGGGCTGAGCAAGAACTGTTCTTACCTATGCATCAAACCACAACGATAGTTTGTCAAGTTGGTGTTGTTTTAACCTTCGCAAGGACCGGGCGTAGCCACACTCGGTTCAACTAAAGTTGGAGAAACTGACACCCGCCAGCCACATGTGTGCAAAGCACGTCGGTAGAACTAGTCTCGCGTAAGCGTACGCGTAATGTCGGTCCGGGCCGCTTCATCCAACAATACCGCCGAACCAAAGTGTGACATGCTGGTAAGCAGTATGACTTATATCGCCCACAACTAACTTGTGTTCTATTCGTGCATATTACATCAACGCATAAAACCTGGCCCGGATACCACTGTTGGGGAACGTAGTAATTTCAAAAATTCCTACGCACACGCAAGATCATGGTGATGTATAGCAACGAGAGGGGAGAGTGTTGTCCACGTACCCTCGTAGACCGAAAGCGAAAGCGTTAGCACAACGCGGTTGATGTAGTCGTACGTCTTCACGATCCGACCGATCAAGTACCGAACGCACGGCACCTCCGAGTTCTGCACACGTTCAACTCGATGATGTCCCTCGAACTCCGATCCAGCCGAGTGTTGAGGGAGAGTTTCGTCAGCATGACGGCGTGGTGACGATGATGATGTTCTACCAACGTAGGGCTTCGCCTAAGCACCGCTACAATATGACCGAGGTGGATTATGATGGAGGGGGGCACCGCACACGGCTAAGAGATCAAGAGATCAATTGTTGTGTCTTTGGGGTGCCCCTTGCCCCCGTATATAAAAAAGTGGGGGAGGGGGAGGGCCGGCCCTGTCTATGGCGCGCCCTAGGGGAGTCCTACTCCCACCGGGAGTAGGATTCACCCTTTCCTAGTAGAACTAGGAGCCCTTCCAATTAGTAGGAGTAGGAGGGAAGGAAAGGAAAGGGAAAAGGAGAAGGAAGGAAGGGGGTGCCCCCCTCCCTAGTCCAATTCGGACCAGCCCATGGGGAGGGGTGCGGCCACCCTTTGAGGCCTTTCTAGGCCCAATACGAATTCCCGTAACTCCCCGGTACTCCCGAAAATACCTGAATCACTCGGAACCTTTCCGATGTCCGAATATAGTCGTCCAATATATCGATCTTTACGTCTCGACCATTTCAAGACTCCTCGTCATGTCCCCGATCTCATCCGGGACTCCGAAAGCCTTCGGTACATCAAAACACATAAACTCATAATATAACCGTCATCGAACTTTAAGTGTGCAGACCCTACGGGTTCGAGAACTATGTAGACATGACCGAGACACGTCTTCGGTCAATAACCAAAAGCGGAACCTGGATGCTCATATTGGCTCCCACATATTCTACGAAGATCTTTATCGGTCAGACCGCATAACTACATACGTTGTTCCCTTTGTCATCGGTATGTTACTTGTCCGAGATTTGATCGTCGGTATCTCAATATCTAGTTCAATCTCGTTACCGGCAAGTCTCTTTACTCGTTCCGTAACACACATCCCGCAACTAACTTATTAGTTGCAATGCTTGCAAGGCTTAAGTGATGTGTATTACCGAGTGGGCCCAGAGATACCTCTCCGACAATCGGAGTGACAAATCCTAATCTCGAAATATGCCAACCCAACAAGTACCTTCAGAGACACCTGTAGAGCACCTTTATAATCACCCAGTTACGTTGTGACGTTTGGTGGCACACAAAGTGTTCCTCCGGTAAATGGGGGTTGCATAATCTCATAGTCATAGGAACATGTATAAGTCATGAAGAAAGCAATAGCAACAAACTAAAGGATCAAGTGCTATGCTAACGTAATGGGTCAAGTCAATCACATCATTCTCTAATGATGTGATCCCGTTAATCAAATGACAACTCATGTCTATGGCTAGGGAACTTAACCATCTTTGATTCAACGAGCTAGTCAAGTAGAGACATACTAGTGACATACTGTTTGTCTATGTATTCACGCATGTATTATGTTTCCGGTTAATACAATTCTAGCATGAATAATAAACATTTATCATGATATAAGGAAATAAATAATAACTTTATTATTGCCTCTAGGGCATATTTCCTTCATTGAATTCATAAAAGCACCCTTTATCAAAAAGATACTGTTCAAGATGAATTTTTTTGCTTAGTAGGGCGAACAAATGGGATTAGAGCACACTTTGGCATAATTTTCGTGAGTTTTTTAGAAGTTTTATTTGATTCATGACGCTCTCTTTGCTCCAAATCCTCATGTTATTTGAAGTAATTGTCCAAATATAGCATTCTATTGCAAGTGATGCTTTAAAATAGGGTCTCATGTACTCTATTTCGAAGACAAAGGCCAGCATTCGGCTCCTCTCCGCTCCCTCCACTCCGCTCCGGAGCGGACGAGCCTCTAGCTCATTTTTACGGAGCGGCCTAAACTGAGCTCCACAACTCCGCGGAGTCGGAGCAGATGGGATGGATTCTGAACACGGCCAGAGAACAACTCCCATTGATATACACACCACGTAAAAATTGCTATGCTGATATCATAATTAAATTATGTAGGATTGACAGAGCGGAGTTCAGACTCAACCCTTGCTTGATCAAGACTCGGCCATGGTTGATACACAGAAACATCTAGGAAGATAAAAATTAAAGTAAAGCTTCATCTCTTGCAAAGTTGTCATACTGGTGGAGTGATAGTTACAGTAATCACCAGACCCAGTATTACCATCCAAAAAACATAAGTACCATCAGAGTGAAGAGAAACAAAAACACACAACAGGCAAAGAAGTGGCAACAAGCTCTTGACAACTCCCCCTTGTGCACTTATCATCATCAACAGGTTTCTCTTTCTGTACTTAGCAAAGAGGATCTCAGATACGGTCCCTTGCAGTCGTCGATTGTGCATCCAAACCAATATGCTTTCTTAAACTGGAGGCATCTAATTGACCAACTATTCATGCTGCTGGAGTGATGGCTACATTCATCATCAGGCCTACTGTACTACATAAAAAATAGCATGCATACAATTTAACCTCTTCAAAGATGATACAGGCAATGAAGTATCAACCATTGCTAACTGGTCATACTGACAGAGTACATGAAACTAGCATATACATACGCTCATAACACACATACACACAACTGAAGTACCAAACAGTTTAACCAAATGCCCGTATCATCAAAACACAGCATACATACGCATGTACACGACTTGAAACAGGCTACTCCGGCTGGCAAATAAGTGGCAGCAAGCTCCCCACAGCACACTTGTCATCATCAGGTTTCTCTTTCTATACTTGGCATGTAAACCTCGGAGTCATTCACTTATCCTCAGGATACGGTTTCTCGCGGTCGTCATCTGCACATCCAAAGTGGCGATTCTGCTGATAAGAGAGCACTTGCCATCTTTGGCGGGACGCAAGAAGGCATCTAACTCTGCCACGATTTCTTTTTCTTTATCAGCATTCATCAAAGCTTGGCTGAAAGACTGCAGTGCAGCGATGAGGACAGAGGAAGTTTCTTCTGTGTCCTTGGGATCATCATCTTCAGTTTCTGATTCCTCCTGCTACAAAGAGGGATTTCAGTGTAAGCAAGAAATTGAAGTGTATGTATATATACAAAATTGTGCAAGGCTACAGATTATGATGATACAACATCAATTTACTTTAGCTCTTACTACAAAGGTAGTGAAGATGAAACATGATACTGTTCCACAATGCCATCTCAGTTCCATCTGCAATCTCAGTTCTCTGTGCAGCACTGTATAATATGATCGTACTACTAACAAACAATCTGCAAACGAATTTTTGTAACATGATTCATACAAATCAAACATGTTTAAACTTAAGATAAGAGTCGATACCAGCCGTTCAGAACACGATAAACCAATGTTAATGTTAAAATTTAGAGTATTGCATCCTCATTTGAGCGGCCTGTCAAGAGGTTCAGATATCACATAATCTGCTACGCATGCTAAAATTTAAAGTATTCCTTCTGTGCACTAATATAAAACCTGCAATCAAATTCTTATAATATGGTCTAGGCAAATCAGACATGCTACTGTTTAAAATTGAGATAAGAATCAGGCAGTGGCCTTTCACAACACAATAATCCAATGCCTTTAAGTTACATAACAGCATATTATCTATGAACAAGGCACTGGAAGAAACTCTTACATATAAGCACAGGCTCACCTTGCTTTGTACCAAAGAGGGAGGCCATGCCATGACATAGGGATGAGCCGCCTCATTATGCCGATATGCACCATTATAGAGCTTGCACATATCTGATGTTTCCAGGCATATTGACAGGTACAGCTCACGATATTCTGTGTCCTTGAGGTAGAAAATACAGAGGTAGACAAAGCCATCGATAACTGCCACAAGGTCCACATTGACATTACAATAATCCTCTTCCTCCATTGAGCACCCAGTGAGCTCCCTAACAATTGGGCGCAATGGGAAATTCTTGTACGTAATCCAGCTGTTGAGGACACTGCCATTGTCCAGGAACCAAGAAACAATGGTGTTATCCTTTATATCTACGATGCAGAGCTTCCCATCCTTGGTCTCACCAAGCTTATATGTAGATTCACCCAACTCCGGTTTCAAAGGCGTCGGCAGATCAATCAGGGAGAACTGAAAGGTCATGGTTTCGAGCACAACAATTTGGTCATGCATCCAGCCTCTCCAGTAAACGAGCCCATGGACCACTCCGCTGGCCCTGAGCCTGTCAGATACAGTCAGCTGCAGCGTAGTCTCTGGGAAAATTTGCCACTCCATGGTGTCCGATGAGAAGACGGCGGCGCGCTCCGCCCGTTGGCCGTCTACACGCACACAGACCACGTGGGACGGCCTCCGGCCGTCTTCGGGGAGGAGCGTGTAGAATTCAAGGTAGATCTTTCCCACCGGCGGCAGATCGAGGAACAGATCCAGGACCTGCGTCAGCGGGCTGTAGGCGGCTACCCGCTGAGCGCCCTCGCTCCAGTTGTCGAGGATGAGGTAGCCGCCGGAGCTAGGAGTCTCGGAATTGATCTTCCACCCGGAGGAGAGGGCGTCGCCGTGGCGGACGTCAAAGAAATCGGCGGCGACGAGGTCCGGGTCGCGGCGGCGCCAGGGGCAGGGGTGGAGCGGGACGACCTCCATGTTGGGCTCGAGGAAGAGCGCGAGCACGGGCGGCGCGTGGCGCTCGCGGAAGCTGCGGCGGAAGGAGGGGAACGTGCGGGCAGCGCGGCGGAAGGCGCGGCAGGCGCAGGCGGCGCGGACGAGGGTCGGGAGGGCGGGGAGGCGGAGGAAGATCTCGCGGAGGAGGTCGTCGCCGAGATCGAATATGGTGGTGGGAGCGGGCGGCGGCGGTGGGGAGGGCGGGGAGGCCATGGTCGGCGGCGGTGGCGACTGGCGACGGCGGACCCGGAATTGGGAACGGCCAGTGCGGTCAACTCCAACGACCCATTTGGTCCGTTCGTGTCCACGAAGCAAACAAACGGATGTCTACAATTCTTTCTCTTCTTTTTTTTCGCCAAGACCATTTTCAACCCAAATTTGCATCGGCGAGGTCACGCCTACAATGCTCTAATGTTGTCCTCTTCTAGCTTGTCCGTCCATTCCCACTAATTCACTCACTGACCCCCCTCCCGCCACGGCCAACGCGCCCAACCCCGCCGTCGACCATACCCGACCCCCACCGTCCTAGTCGTGGTCGCCGGCGCCATGCGTCTGAAAAAGTCAAAGATGATGCGCACTCCGGAGGAGATGGCGAAGAGGGTTGTTCGGAGAAAGAAGAAGCCACTGCCGCCTCAGCCGCTTAGGCCCATGCCACCGTTGGGGAGAATGAAGCCCTTGCCGCCAAGGTCGGTAGGGTACCAAGAGTCGACCCTTCTCGCCGTTGCCGTCGTGGCCAGCACGGGCTCATCAGCAGCCCACCCGCCCATGCTTCCGGAGTCATAGCGCATGTCAACAATGCCACCGACGTACGGGAACCTTCCTGGACACAACTCGATTGCGCCCCGCTTCTCCATGTTGCCTTGGAACGGCTCGTGCGGAAATTGGTGATTTCGTGTCGGTCGTCTCTGTGGTTCCCCCGCTTGATCTCAATGCCCACACCTGTGGCCGGGCAGTCCACTGGGACGCAAAGGAAGCGTCCATGGGCGATCCCCACGGCCAGCTTTTTCGATACCCGCATCCTATTTGATGGTATGCCGACCCTGATGCAGGATGACCCCATGTACTATAACGATTTCATGGAGGAGATGGTCTATGAGGGTGGCCACGAGTATGATGCCGACGAGACTCAAAGCTAAGAAGGTCGCAACCAAGACACCCACGACCAAGACACTCACGACCACCAAGGCGAAGACACCCAAGGCCAAGAAACTTAAGACCAAGGCAACCAAGGCTAAGAAAATGTTGACATCAAGGATGAGCCATTGTTTCACGAGGAGCTATCTCATCAAGCCAATGCACAAAAGAGGCGGCAAAAGCGTGAGGACGATAGGATCTGCGAAGTATGAGGACAAGTTACTTTGTGAAGCTTGGATGGTAATAGGACAAGATCCCAAAACTGGCGTCGAGCAAAAAGGAACAACATTTTAAAAGAGGGTCCATACATACTTCCGTGAAATTAGAAAGTTTGAGCCCTACGAATTTGAGAGTGACCATGTCACCATGGTGGTGTGTCACTCCAAAAATGGTGGGCCTTCATCCAACTGGAGTGCAACAAGTTTAGTTCCTCCCATGAGAATATCATCGGCCGACCCATGAGTGGCATTGGCATCAAACACATGGTATGCAAATCCTTCCCTTGTTCATATGAGCTTGATGCCATGTCATGCATACTCGTGTGCATATGAATGTATCTTGTTGGTTCCAACTCCATATGTAGATGTTTAGAACTATGGAAATATTCAAGGTTCATCATTCGGGCAAGCCATTAACCTTGACCCATTGTGGATGATGATTTGTTAGTGCGGGAAGTTTAAGGAGAAATATGTGGCCCAAAGTAAAGGTGAGGCCCTCATCGGTCATTGAGCCAAGTGAAAGTGAGAATCGGCCAAGGGGGAAACCAATTCCAAGGTGTATGACAAGCGGAAGCTTCGGCACTCGCCTTGTAAAAAACTTTGAAGGGATTCATGACCAAAAATGAGGTGGCAATTGAGAAGAGGGAAGAGAGGGAGGAGAGGAAGCACCAAGAGAGAGAGAGAGAGAAGGTAAGGAAAACCTTCTTTGACATACAAAAGAAGAAGCTCGATATCGATGAGACCAATGCCCGATCAAGAGAAAATGAGATAAAGCTCATGCTAATCACGAAGAAAGTGAAGATCATGGCGGCCGAATTGAGCAAGATCTCCCCAAGAAGAAGGGTTTGGTTCGAGAAGAAGCAAAAATAGATGCTCTAGCTAGATGTGTAATCATCTTATGTTTGGACAAGACACATAAACTATGATCGAGACAAAATTATTTTGTATGTCAGCATGTATGCCGGCATGAATTCTAGCTTAGTTTTGCAGGAGATGTAAAAACTATGGCCGACATGTGATTGTTTTGTATGCTGGCATGAATTCTAGCTTCATTATGAAATTTAGCTATGTTTGATGATCAAAATATGTTTGTTGGGATAAAACGGTGAGGCGAACCAAATGGGTCGGCTAGTTTGGCGCGGCACCTAGATTTGCTCGGACAAGGGTGGATGCCATCCCTACAACCGATCCAAACGGACAAATTTCGCATCTATTTGCATGAGTGCCTTGGAGTTGGCCTGATGGAGCACCGACTAGCGAGATGCTAAATCGTGCGAGTTGTGGCCCGATCTTTCACAGTATTGTTTTCGTAAAGGATCAAGGTAGAAAGAGAATCGGCCCTTGCTATTAATTAACAAGAACAGAAAGTAATCTGCGGCAAGATTGACAAAGATCAAACTCAACACAGCAGCATACGATCCATCACAAAGGGTCGCAGAAAATGCAGCAACCTGATGTCCCAGACCTGGGACCTTTTTCTCTGTCTATTAA
Source organism: Triticum aestivum (assembly GCF_018294505.1). NCBI lineage: Eukaryota > Viridiplantae > Streptophyta > Magnoliopsida > Poales > Poaceae > Triticum > Triticum aestivum. The sequence goes on from NC_057803.1 coordinate 622,978,215, forward strand.
CACTTGATAACAAAACTCAATCTAAAAAACAACTATCTTCCGTACACGGCTGTAGCTGGCCTTTTATATAGGCGACGTGTACATACCAAACCGACTTGCGTACAAGACCTAACTAATTTGGACTCTCTCTCTTTCCTATCCCAACAAATCAAGGAATTAAACCATAAATTATCGGGCATACTGATCACCTATAGTAACTAACTTTGAACTCCTAAGAAAACTAGTACGTAACTAGTATTATATCAAACGACTTGACCCTCTCGTATCAATTGACCGACACAGGGTCTGCAATAATTTATGTAGCACATGGAGTTCTAAAGGTGGGCTTAACTTCATCCTTCTTCGGTTCAGTTGGTGAAACTTCAAAGCTAAAAGAATCAACTTGTAAAACATTCCGAAGATTATCTCTTGCACTAGCGGCCACATCATCCCCCCCTCCTTGAAACGAAGCCGTCTGCGGTTTCGCGGTATCTTTGGAGACCCTCTTTTGAACTGAAAAATATCATCTTTGATAGCATTGGCAAACATTGGCCACAATATACATCGCCTTCCAGTGCCCCCAAAAGAAAAAGTATTGGACCTCCCGTCATGTGTGGCACGATGATCATATTGACATGGCCTCCCCAATAACATGGCATGCATCCATTGGCAAGACATCACAAATTACTGTGTCTTTGTAGTCACCAACCAAAAAATTCACACGCACCTTGTGAGTAACTTTGAGTTTGCCAGAATGATATAACCACTCAATGCAATGTGGTTGCGGGTGCTTCCACATAGGTAACGCTAAAGCATGCACCATTTCCTTGCTGATAGCATTAGTGTAGCTTCCATCATCTATGATCAACTTACAATTGGTGTTGTTGACCTTACACTGAGTCTGAAAAATATTCCAACGTTTCCCCTTATCCTCAATGCGATCCTCTTGCACACGTTGCACCATTAAGGCCGGATATGATTCAGCAGCTTCAAAACTAGCACTCACCTTCTCAGCATCTTCAAAATTTTCACTAGAAGTGTCAGAAACTGCCTCTTCATCACTCGTGGATGCATAGCCATCTCTTGTGAGTAACACTCTTTTCTCATTAGGACATTCACGCCTCATATGTCCCCTTCCTCCACACTTGAAACACTCTATGTCATTAGTACGTGTGGACGACTGCACATTAGAATCAACCATCGACAATCCTGATTTTGAAGCATCCTTTTCCATGGAACCATCAGAGCGATTTGATGATGTCGCCCTGGAGCTAGGACCAACATCCTCATTCTTATACTGCGAGCGTCGCCATGTGTTCAAAGTGGTACTGGGAACTATGCTGACTTGCCGTCGCATAATCTGCTGTTCTGCATGCACAACTTGGTGCACAAGATCTTGTATGTTGTAGTAGACCACCATCTCAACACGATCCTGCACCTCAATATTTAGACCATTAAAGAAATGTGCCATAGTCGCCTCCGGATCCTCTATTGTCCTTGTCCGTATCATAAGCAATTCCATCTCCTTGTAATATTCATCTACACTCATATTACCTTGAGAGAGCCGCTGCAACTTGTTATACATATCTCTTCTATAGTGCTCAGGAACAAAACGTCGCCTCATGAATTCTTTCATCCCTCGCCAAGTCATTGGACGATGTCGCGACCAGCAAATTTGATTCCACCAAATTAGCGCATAACCCGTGAACTCAATTCTAGCAAGTTGAACTTTCTTCTCTTCGCTATAATGATGGTCATCAATAATTTGATCAACACGAATCTCCCACTCCAAATAAACTTCTGGTTTGCACTTGCTGGAGAATGGAGGAATTGAAACTTTTATGCGCCCAATTCCATCATCCAAAGGAACACGCGCAGCTTGACCCACGCGGTCATGCGCTCAGCCACGAGCGGAAGTTTCAGGACGGGGCTCATAGTGTCGCGGTCATGGCGCATACCCCGCCTCATGGTCAACTCCGTCGTCGATGCCATCATCTCGAACATGAGGTTGTGCCGCCAAACGGGGATCATGCACGCTGGCATGTCCGTCGCGAGCCGGTGGTGCATAACACAATGGAGCAGCCGGAGCAGTCTGTGGTGGTGTAGAATTCGTTGCTGGCATATTGATGATGTCTGCCAAACCATCGAACCGAGTGATCAGGACATCTATCCTTTTGCCGAGCGCATCATGACATTTCTTGATGTAGTTGCATGTGTGGTCAAAACCATCCCGAATGTTTTGCGGAATATTATCCACATACACTGGACGTACTATTTCCTCAGAATCAGCGGCAACCTCATCACCCTTGTTGACCGAGGTTGACATCTTGATCAACACAGTACCGTGAACAACTTTAGCTCTGAATACCACTTGATGGAGCACCGACTAGCGAGATGCTAAATCGTGCGAGTTGTGGCCCGATCTTTCACACTACTGTAAGTGCATCTAGTGCCCTTTAGTGATTTTGGTGTATTGAAGACTTATAGGTTAAGGGACTGATGCGTTTGTGAGTGTACACAGGTCTATAAGTATATGAGGAGTTTGATATTTACAGAGAAAGTCGGCCACTAAAAATGAAGTTCTTCAACTGAAGACTTTGAATTTCTGAAGACTTTGAATGTGAAGAAATTGGTGTAATCCTGAAGACTTGACATTCATTCAAGGATCATGAAGCATGAAGACTTTTGTTTTCATAGTTTCATTTTCTTTTTCTTGAGTCATAGGAAACACCGTACTGTTAAAGGGGGTCGAGGAAATACTAAGGAAAAATTTCCAAGTGATGCTCAACTCAAAATCCTACACCTACCAATCCCTTCGAGTGAAGCCATTAAAAATCTCATACAGTTTAGTCAATTTCTTCAGTGTCAGAGACGAAGTTCTTCTGGTCTCTGAGGAATTTGTTCTGACTGAGGAGTTAGGAATTCGCCATTGCAGATTGCCTACACAGTGAGGAATATGATAGCCCTGAGGAATTTGATAATCAAAATTCCGATAGTTGCTATGCTATGCGCCAGCTGTCCCAAAATATCTAACGGTCATATCATTGAAGGGCATTTATGTCTTATCATGTTGGGCTGCTCCCTAGACTATAAATAGCCGCCCCATGCAACCACTAGCTAGTTGGCTGCTCCGAGAGAAACTGGCACTTGTCATTTGAGAGCATCCCATCCTCCGAGGACTTTGAGTGAAAATCATCAAGTGAGGAAAAACCAAACCCAAACACCTACAAACCCCAAGTGATTGAGCATCACTGAAGAGATTGATCCCGCGTGGATCCGACGCTTGTTACCTTTGAAGACTGTGCATCTTCCAGACGGTTAGGCGTCATGGTCTAGAGCATCCAAGAGGAAATTGTGGATGGCCGAGTGACCGAGTTTGTGAAGGTTTGGAAGTCACCTGAAGACTTACCACGAGTGATTGGGCGAGGTATGTGTGACCTTAGCTGTAACGCCCTCGATGCGGCTATATCTCCCACGTGTCGAAGCACGACTTAGAGGCATAACCGCATTGAAAGCAATGTCGCAAGTGGGGTAATCTTCGCAAACAACCCATGTAATACAATAAGGGAAAAGAGATACATAGTTGGCTTACAATCGCCACTTCACACAATTACATGAATAAAGCATTACATCATCTAGATACAATCAAGGTCCGACTACGGAACCAAAATAAAAGAAGAACCCCAAATGCGACAAAGGTTCCCGATCGACCCCAACTGGGCTCCACTACTGATCAGCTAGAACGAAACAACACAAAGGACAAGATCTTCATCGAGCTCCTCCTGAGCTTGGTTGCGTCACCTGCTCGGTTCAACGGCACCTGCAAATTGGTTTTGGAAGTATCTGTGAGTCACGGGGACTCAGCAATCTCGCACCCTCGCGATCAAGACTGTTTAAGCTTATGGGTAAGGTAAAGGTATGAGGTGGAGCTGCAGCAGGCGACTAGCATATATGGTGGCTAACATACGCAAATGAGAGCGAGAAGAGAAGGCAAAGCACGATCGAGAAAGTATGATCAAGAAGTGATCCTAAAACAACCTACGTCAAGCATAACTCCAACACCGTGTTCACTTCCCGGACTCTGCCGGAAAGAGAACATCACGGCAACACACGCGGTTGATGCATTTTAATTGAGTTAAGGTTCAAGTTATCTACAACCGGACATTAACAAATTCCCATCTGCCCATAACCATGGGCACGGCTTTCGAAAGTTCAAATCCCTGCAGGGGAGTCCCAACTTAGCCCATGACAAGCTCTCACGGTCAACGAAGGAATAGACCTCCTCCCGGGACATTCCGATCAGACTCGGTATCCCGGTTCTACAAGACATCCTCGACAATGGTAAAACAAGTCCAGCAAAGCCACCCGATGTGCCGACATCCTGATGGGAGCTGCACATATCTCGTTCTTAGGGCAACACCGGATAGGTCAAGCTACGAGTAAAACCAGCCCTCAAGTTTCCCCGAGGTGGCCCCATAGGCTGCCCATTTCCGACCAACACTTAGACAAGCACTGGCCCGGGGGGGTTAAAATAAAGATGACCCTTGGGCTGGCCTAACCCAAGGGAAAAAGAGGCTAGGAGGCAAATGGTAAAACCAAGGTTGGGCCTTGCTGGAGGAGTTTAATTCAAAGCGAACTATCAAGGGGTTCCCATTATAACCCAACCGCGTAAGGAACGCAAAATCCGGGAACATAACACCGATATGACGGAAACTAGGGCGGCAAGAGTGGAACAAAACACCAGGCATAAGGCCGAGCCTTCCACCCTTTACCAAGTATATAGATGCATTAATTAAATAAGATATATTGTGATATCCCAATAAGTAAACATGTTCCAACAAGGAACAACATCTCCATGTTCCAACAAGGAACAAACTTCAATCTTCACCTGCAACTAACAACGCTATAAGAGGGGCTGAGCAAAGCGGTAACATAGCCAAACAACGGTTTGCTAGGACAAGGTGGGTTAGAGGCTTGATTCAACAATATGGGAGGCATGATAAGCAAGTGGTAGGTATCGCAGCATAGGCATAGCAAAAGAGCGAGCAACTAAGCAAGCAAAGATAGAAGTGATTTCGAGGGTATGGTCATCTTGCCTGAGATCCCGCAAGGAAGAAGAACGAGTCCATGAAGAAGACAAACGGACGTAGTCGAACGGTTCCTCACAAACGCGACGTTAACGGAACCAACCCGAAGAAGCAACACCGGAAAGAAGCAAACAATCATGGTAAACAACCATCACATAATCATGACATGATGCACAAACAAGTATGATGCATGTCCGGTTTAAGTATGCATGGCATGGCAAAGTGCACAAACAATCCTACAAATTAAGTGGAGCTCAATATGCAACTCCGTTGAATATTGACGAAACACCACATTCAAGCTATTTAGTTTGATCTCGTTTATGTACCCAACAATATTAAATGTTGTTAAAACATGTCAAGAGGTGAAGCACAATGCAACTATCTATCTAGGCAAGTTTAAATGAGGCCGGAAGCAACGAACAACAATTCCGGTAAATCCCCATATGCATATATTAGGTTTGGTGTTGTTCTGCCCTAAACCAAATTTTATATTTATTAAGCATGCAAAACAAGTACACCATGTTAAACTAGGCATTTTTCTACCCCATTTACATATAAAGATTGTTTAAAACCAAGCTACGGTTATTTAGTTGTGAATTAAATCATTTTAACATGGCATAGGGACAAATTTAAACAAGCATCATTTTAAGCATTTTAAACATGGATGGAAATGACATATTATGAAACTAGACAAAATTCTAAGCAAGTTTCATATATAAATTGTTTTAATCCGATGCACGGTTAATTAGTTAGGATATGCATGAACTGCAATGGTTTTTCTGTAAAACTGCAGTTCTCTGGATAACTGGACAAATCACAGAACCAGGAAAAAACATATACGGGCCGAAACTGGCTGGCCCAATAGGAACAGAGGAGGGGCTGGACGCGTCCTCACCATGGGCCTCGGCCCAGCTGGATGGAGCAGTGGCCGGCTGGATCGCTGGGTGGCGCTGGGCCTTGTGCAAGAAGTGGCCCAGGCGCGGATCTGGGCAGGCGAGGCCGGTCCCTGCGCGTGCGGTCGAGGGGCGAGGTTGGACCGGGCTGGTTCTCGGGAAAACCGGCCGGTTCAACCGGGTCTTGGTGGTCCAGGACGGGTTGGAGGCGAACCGGCCCGGTCAACGGCAGCGAGACAAGTTCGTTCGTCTCTAGGACGAAGCCGACGCAGAGGTTGGGCATGGCGCCGGCAGGACTTGACGCGGACAATGGCAAGAAGGGCGGAGCCCACCGGGAACGGAGCAAATCGGCGCGAGGCTGGATGGATCCGGCGAAGAACAACCCAAGGCGGCGAGCTCCAGTCTTCGGGCGCCCATGGAGGAACTGCAGGGGACAGAGGGGGTGAGGAAGGGAGGAAGAGAGGAGAGAGGAAAAGGCAGGGCGCTGGGGCACTGGCCTGGCGGCGGAGCGCCCGTGGTCGACGGCCGACGCGAGGAACGGGAGGTGCACGGTGACGAGCTGCGGGCTGCGGCGGCGGGATCCGGGCCGAGCGGGCCGCGGATGGGCCGAGCGGGCCCGCGCGACGGGAGGCGCGGCTGGAGCGACGGGGAGCCAGGTGGCGGCCTGCGGTAGGCCGATCCG
>NC_057803.1:622985417-623012642 GCF_018294505.1 Triticum aestivum
GGGGGGGGGTTAGATGGGCTGCAGGTGGGTTGTGAAAAGAGGTTGGGCTGAGAAGAGAGGAGAGGAGTGCAGCCCGGCAACTATTTCCGGAGACCAAAAATGTCCGACGTTTTGACCGACTATAATGTCGCTATAGTTTAACGGTTGGGCTATCAAACGAACTCCGAATGCGATGAAACTTGACAGGCGGTCTATCTACACTATAATAAGACCACACGTCCATTCTCATCCCATTCCGAGAACATTTTCCTACCACTTATAAAATAATAAACCGGACATGTCGCGGGCGCGTGCAAGTGTGTCTGGGCTCAGAACGGACAACAGACGAAATGAGGAGACCGAGACGAATGCAAGTTTTAAAAACATGATGATGCAATGCACATGATGACATGACAAGATACAACACGCAAGCAAAAGACATGGCAACGACAGCGAATAACTGGAGGACACCTGGCACATCGGTCTCGGGGCGTTACATTAGCTCAAGGAGAATACGGTGAGGACTGAGTGTCCTGGGCTACGTGTTCAGGACTGGGTGTCCGGGACTGTGTGTCCTCATATTTAAATACCTAGCCGCCCTAACCAGACGTACAACTGTCACAACAGTTGGAACTGGTCTACCAAATCATTGTCTTCACCAAGCTACATGGTTCCATTTCCTCAACCCATCTATTTCCTCATTTATGTGTTGTGTACTTGTTCATATCTGTTTGAAGACTTTGACTGAAGACTTTCTCTATTTCCTCAGTTTAATTTCTTCAGTCTGTTTGTCTTATCCTGTGTTATCCTGTGTTTATGCTTTCTGTACTCTGTGCTTGTTTTCATTTCTTCACGAAGACCATGCTCATACTCTGTTATGTTTACTTCCGAGTACTTATACCACTGCAAGTAGTTCTTCACTCAGGAATTTCCTCACCCTGAAATTCCTCAGTGAAGAATTCATAAAAATCGCCTATTCACCCCCCTCTAGTCGATATAACGCACTTTCAATTGGTATCAGAGCAATGTACTCCCTTGTTCTGTGTGATTTTGGTTTAACCGCCTGGAGTTTTAGTTATGTCGACCGTAGGTATGATCAAGGTTTCTGCTGGGTGTCCTACCTTTGATGGGACGGACTACCCCTACTGGAAGATTAAGATGCGCATGCATCTTGAGGCAATTGATAACGATCTCTGATACGTTGTAGAGAATGGTGTTTCCTCTGTCACTCCCATCATCAACGCTGCTGATATGAAGAGATTCAAGCAACTCGACTCTCAAGCAAAGAATATCATATGTGTCCATCTGAGCAAAGGGCAGTATGGCAGAGTGAGTGCTTTGGAGACAGCTAAGCTTATCTGGGACAGGTTGTCCAAGGTCAATGAGGGAGTATCAACACAGCGTGACTCTCGAGTTGACATTCTTCGAAATCTCTTCAACCGCTTCAAAAGACTCGACAATGAAAATGTTCAGCAAACCTTCGATCGCCTCACTGACATCTCAAATGAGCTTCAACCACTTGGTGCCACTAATATCACCGACCATGAGGTGGTGAAGAAATTGTTGAGATCGCTTGATTCCTCATTTGATACCTTGGCATTGATGATACAAGAATGTGGAGACTATAAGTCACTTGATCCCGCCGATATCCTCGAGAGACTAAACACTCATGAGTTCCAGCTTGCTGAGAAGAGAGATCTCTATGGACCAAGCTATGGTAGATCACGGGCTCTGAAGGCCAATGCAGTGTCTGAATCTGAAGGTGAAGATTCTGATAACAGCCTTGGTGACCCTGAAGAACTGAGCTAGGAGCTAGCTATGCTCATGAGGAAGTTCCAAAAGTTCTCAAGACGTGGTCGCATTGGTAAATCCTCAAGAGGTGGTGACTTGAGAACAGATTTCTTATCCCATGATTACAAGAGACTCTGCCACAAATGCAAGAAGCCTGGACACTACATTTAAGATTGTCCTCAGTGGGAAAAGGGATCAAAGAAGAAGAAGTACAAGGATTACAGTTCTGATGATTCAAAGTAGAAGAAGAAATCTTCAAAGTCCTCGTCATCAAAACCTTCAAGGTCCTCATCCCACAAGAAGAGTAGCTCTAAGAAGGATCGGGCGTTCATTGGCAAGGAAATGGACTCTGAGGCTGAATCTGAGGAAAATGATGAAGAGGAGGAATCTGGGGAGTCAGACTCTAGTGTGGCGAGCCTAGCCCTCGCTATTGTGTTCGTCAGCAAGTCCATCTTCAACTCTGAAGAAAAGGACCTCCCCAACACTACTGATGACGGCGATGAGGACTACGCTCCCACCTATTGCTTCATGGCAAAAGGCTCAAAGGTACTCAAATATCCCTCCTCTGAATCTAGTGAGGATGAATCTGATGAAAACCTCAAACCCAGCTATTCTAAACTTGCTAAGATTGCTGTGAAACTACAAAAGGCTCTTAAAAAGGTTCAAAACATGCTAGATAAAAGCGATGATATGTTGGGCAAGGAAATGGATCGCACTAAAATTTTGACTGAAAATCTTCAGAGACTTCAGTCCAAGTTTGACAATCTTCAAGGTCATTATAACACTCTCCTATCTGATCATGAGAAGCTTTCTTATGAATTTCTTCAAAAAAAGCAAGATCTTGAGCAGTTAAGAGTGAGTTATGAAGATCTTCAGAAGGAGCGTGATTCATTACTTGCTCAACAGATCAACGCTACTCAGGATGAATTTGTTCCTCCATGTTTGAAGTGCATTGAACGTGAAACTGCTAATTCTTCACCTGAATGCTCAAATAGTTCCATTGCTGCAAATTCTTCAATTGCCTCTACTATCACTAATTCCTCATCTGAGGACATTGCTAGTATCATTGATGATGCGGGGTTGAAGGAATTATATGACAGACATGTACAAAAGTCTCAAAGGGCATCAGGCTCTTTGTGACGTGCTTAAAAAGCAGATCCTCAATAGGAACCCTAGGAAAGAGGGTATTGCCTTTGATAGGAAACTCAATGCTGATGGGACCTACTAGAAACATGAGCAGTATCCCAAAACCTCATGGGTTGCTGCAAAGGGACCTTCAGTGGATCCATCTACTTTATCTGGCTTTACATGTGAATCTTCGTATTCTTCTGATGAGTCAATTGACTCCAACTATAAACTATTTAAAAATCAGAACGATGAAGTATTTGCTAGATATGTTGGCACTAACTGCAGGAACGGTCCTCCTATGAAGAAAATCTGGGTTCCCAAAAGGTGCCTTGAAAATCTTCATGACACCACCTGTGAAGAATAGGAACCCCAAATCAAATTCTTCATATGGATCCAAGTCCTCATACGGACCAAACTTCTCACATGGATCAAATTCCTCAAAATGATCAAAGTCCTTATATGAACAAACATTTAATTACAAAAATGGTTTAACTTTTAGCAGCCAGTCAGTGATATAACTCGAAGAGCTCATCTCTGCACTTAATGAAGAAAACATATATTCTCAAGTGAGCTCTTATAAGAGCTTCAAATTAAACGAAATAGTGCCCTCTCCCGCTACCTACTGGAGAGATAGTACCATGATCATTGAGTGTTAGTATTTATTCGTGTTTTTGTATCACCCACTTACATAATAAACAATGCACTACATCTGTTGATGCAACACAGTGTTCATTATGGCTTCACTTGTTTTGTCCCACAATCATACTCATAGCAACATCTTCTCACCTATATATCTCCTTCACTTGTTAACTAGTGATTTATGTGGTCTGCATTTCATGCTTGTATGTTACCATCACTATAGTAGGTTAATTAGATTGTTCACTCGGAAAAGCTAGATGACCAACTATAAGAATGCGCCAATACTACATCTACCGAGGAGATATGAGAATGCGCCAATACTAAATGTTGGTTCCTCGTCAAGAATATGACGAGGAGATTTGTGAATGAAAGGCATCAGGAGAAATTCTACAGGGACTCGAGTTCTGGTAAGTGCTAATCATATATGAGAGTATTGTAACTTCTATTTATCGGTACATGGTTACAAACAACTCATGGGCATGACCTAATATCACCTTTTGCAGCTTTGTGCTTGCAATCAATGTTTGTTTGTTCTTGTATGAAGAGTGTGAAGGGAAACCAGATCAAGGAGTAGAATATCCATCTTATTGGCTAAGAGCAAGGTAGCTGGACCATATCTAATCTTGTCGGCCTGGAAACAACTAGTCATTAAGTTACAACTAATAAACCTGTAGAGATTGCGCATGCCGTCAATTAGAGCACACTAGTATTGTTGAAGATGATTTTTTTCTTCGTATTTGTTTTAGAAACCTCAATGAATTTGACGGAAGATAACGAAGTGAGCTGAACAAAATGACACTTGCATAATTTGGTGAGTCCAGACCCCATGTGTCTTTGGAGAAGTTTGACGCATTCTGTCTCTTTGCTCCAAATTGGCATGTTAATTGAAGTGACTGTCCAAAAATACAATTGAAGAAATATATTATTCTGTAAGTGACGCTTTAGCATAGTCTCTTGTGCTATATTGAAGACAAAGACAAAACCCATGATCTACACATCACGGAAAAACTTCGATGCTTACGTCACAATTAAATTACGTAGCAATAACAAAAACTATGCTTACATCACAATTAAACTTCTATGCTTACAAAAACTTAACAGTTAGAACCTGCGAATCAAACAAAACTTTTATCACTTGTGTTGTACTTTAGTAATAATGCAGGTCTTAAAGTCAACATGTAGAGCAAGATGACTCATAATTCCCATAAAAGAAAAGAGAGAAGACTCATACATGAATCAAGTTTAAAAAAACATGTAGATTCATATTCTCTGGCATTTGTCTTACAGGTGGACCAAAGAAGGTTAAGGATGCCTTAAGTTCAACACCTTGGGACCCAAGGGAACAAAGTGAAGTTGAGTCTCAGTATGTAAGGAAAGCAAGCTACGCAGAAACATCTAATCTATAATACCTAAATAGTTCATCCCCACTATGGTATTTCTCTTGACATGCAGCCCATCCACATCAGCAATAGTGCCACATCAGCATTTAGTCATAGGCTAACATGCGGGGCGCACACTGCCCACCATAATACTCCCTCTGTCTTAAAATATAAGAACATTTTTAACACTACACTAGTATAAAAAATGTTCTTATATCATGAGACGGAGGGAGTAGAAAACATGCACGTCAGCTTCACTATTAGCATGCATGTTCCACTTTCGACTTATTATGAGCCACGCAATCAATTAATACATTACGGAAACTGAGGCGAGCGAGTTGGCCTTCCCCGCTTCCTCTCCCTGGCCACCGCTTATTCTTCCCCTTCCCCTCCCCTCGGCTTTCCCGAGCCTCCCCGTCCCTCGTACTCTTCCTCCCGCTCCAACGCACTGCTTCCCGTTTCGGGATCCCTGCAATTCGTCGCTAGGGGTGGACTAACGAGCAGCTTGGCTCGTTAAGCTCGAACTCGTTAAGCTCGTGCTCGTTAAGGCTTGGCTCGTTAAGCTCGTTAAGATTAATGAGCAGAAAACCCTGCTCGGCTCGGCTCGTTTGAAGCTCGTTAAGCTCGTGAGCGCTCGCGAGCGCTCGTTAACAGATTATAATGTGTTACGATATATATGATGAATGTGTAGGTGTGGTTTCCAAGATGAAATATGGTGACCACAAAAAGAAATGCAGTAGTTTGTTGCCTCATATGTCGATTAGATCGAATAGATGGGCTGAGGTTCTACAAAAGTTTGTCACGTAAGATGAAATTATGTGTTGTGTTGTTACTAACGAGCTTAACAAGCTACTCGTGAAACTCATTAGCTCGCTCGTTAAGCCCGTTAAGCTTAACGAGCTGAAATCAATGATTGGCTCTGTTCATTAAGAAGCGAGCTACAAGCTTAACTATCGAGCGCTTAATCTCGCGAGTTACGAGCTCTTGGTCCAGCCCTATTCGTCGCTGATGGGCCTTCTGATTGTAGGCATATTGGAGCTCTAGCTACCCCTATGGGCGCTCATGTTGGATCCGTTCATCCTTTCCGTGGAAAGAGTCATCGAGATGCGGCCATCCTCGCGCAGCCGAATCAGCATGTGCGCACGCCGTTGGTCTGCTCCCGGCTCTCCTGACGCGCCGCTCTGCTCCGGGCTTCCTCGCGCTGGCGTCCTCAGACGCACAAGACGCGTCCATCACCATCCCGGCCTGATGCGGCCATCCCTGCGAAGCCAAGCGAGTATGTGTGCGCACGCGTTGCTCTCCTCCATGCCCTCCTCGCGTTTCCAGCGGATGAGTTCGGGAAGGAGAAGGTGTCTGGGCTCACAAATGCCCTCTTTATGTCGCTATGAACACCCGCAAGCCCAACTGAAAAAGAGCTTGAGCATCTCTTCTCCTTGCGATTGGCCCGTCAGGCCGTCAGTGCATGCACTTATTAGCTGTTGTATTTTTGGATTTCTGGTGGTGCTTTGGGGGATTAATCTTCTGTCTTTTTTGATGGATTTCCATGGTCTGCACAGCTCCGATGAAGATCAAAGTAGCAATGGTGAGCTCGAGCCTCCTATATGTTCTGGATTTCTTTCTTTGTGATTAGATTAATTTCCTGTTCTTATGTTGTGTTTGTACGTTTTGTGCCGCTTGCTGGTAGTTCCGAGGTGCTTGCTAGCTTGAACTTGGCGAGGACGGCGACCTACGGACTACAATAACGCTTCTGCAGTTTAAGGTCAAGCGCTTCTGTGTTGATCTTGATCTTCAGTTTGTTATTTTCCCAGATGTACATGCTGGAACACTGTACAGCCCAATTCTATGTTGTTCTCCGGATAAGTATAAATGTCTGAGAATGAATTGGCGCTTCTTGATGTGCAGCCTAATCCTAATTCTGAATTTCATATAAAACCATCTGGCAGGTTTGGTACGTACGAGCCCCATCTTTTACAATATTTTGGTTTTTGTCTGCACTACACATGCATTGCATTTGATTCTGCATATCTTAGATAGCCAAATCATGTGATTTCTTATGAGTACTACAGAGCCTAACGGATAATCTTGCTGCACCCATACGAACATTGGGTTAAATTTCTGAAAAATATATATTGGGTAATTATTCTCCTTTTGCGTTAAAAAACTAAATAGATTAATTGACTTCACAAAGTAACAATCTGGTCCACTGTTTGCATAAATTTAATTGTCACCACTGGTATTTCTATTGTAGGAATCATATGCATGGGTCCTCTCACATAGGTGATTTCTTTTGTTGCAAATAAAAGAAACATGTCATAAGTTAATTAATGGTTACACCAGTACATCCTGTATATCAGGGTTGTGACCTTTCATCGCGAAGTTGATCAAAGTTTTCACTTTTCAATATTGGGTACATACAATAGCTGATTCATTGTATGCTTCCACCCATTAGTTTGTAAACACTTTCTCTCAGCCCCCGAGATGGCTTATGAGAATGTTACTTCTTTTTATAGTGGAACACTTGAGGAGGGTTACTAAATTGCTTCATGTATCTATATTACATGTTATGTAAAACTTTTTCCCTTGAAAAAATAGTTCTATAAGCCCAATTTTTCTATTCATTTTATATAATTGTTCCCGCAGCAACGCACGGGGAATCTTCTAGTATAATAGAAGGTTCAGCCATGGCTTGATCTCTTGCAAACTTGTCATACTGGTGGACATTCATCATCAGACCCAGTATGAGCGACTAGTGTTAGCATACGCTTTGTTTTTTATCATGGCATTTCAATAAAAACTTGCTTCGTCACAACAAACAGGCAATACATACACACACGCGCACATGGACAACATGGTCACTTACAGTAGGCTACTCCAACAGGAAACAGGCAAAGAAGTGTCAACAAGCTCTTGACAGCTTCCCCTTGCGCACTTGCCATCAGCAGGTTGTCCTCACACTCGACAATTGTGCAAATTCTACATGTTTTTTTGCCAAAGCTGGGGGGTTGAACATAGCGCCGCCTTTGTAGCCAACTACTAGTCATGTTGGGTGGACTAATGACAACATTCATCACCAGGCCTACTATATGAAAGACTAGCATACACTTATCCTCTTTTCATGAAAGAGAGATATTGCCTTGACCCAAAGAAGCAGGCGATGAGCTCAAACTGAGTATGCATGACCATTGCAATCCCTGAGATGCTGAGAAGATCAGAAACCTCACTCGTTGCTTATTCTCCTGCAAACCAGTCATACCGACAGAGTACATGCGCTCTTCACAACGTAAATAAAATAACTGAACTACCAAACTATTCCAACAAAGCTTGTAATATCAGAACAAACATATACACGCATATACACCATGATCGTCACTTCAAACAGGCTACTCCGGCCAGCAAAGAAGTGGCAGCAAGCTTCCGACAGCACACTTATCATCATCAGGTTTCTCTTTCTATACTTGGCATGTACACCTCAAAAGAGTCATTCACTTATCCTCAAGATACGGTCTCTTGCGATCGTCATCTGCGCATCCAGAGTAGCTATTTTGCTGATAAGAGAGCCCCTGTCATCTAGGATAGGACGCAAGAAGACATCTACCTCTGCCCCGATATCTTTTTCTTCGTTGTCATTCACCAGAGTTCGGCTGAAAAACTGCAGTCCAGCGATGAGGAGAGAGGAAGCTTCTTCTGTGTCCATGGGATCACCATCTTCAGTTTCTGATTCCTCCTGCTACAAAGAGGGCTTTCAATGCGAGCAAGAAATTAAAGTGTATGTATAGACAAAAAAAACTGCAAGGCTACAGATTCTGATGATACAACATAAAAAGTTTACTTAAGCTCTTATTAGACAGGCAGTGAAGGTCAAGGTGAACCTCATTGGTAAGCATTATGTGTACAGGGAACCTCATATATGGGCAATGAGCGATTGTGAGGAGTTAGGGAACTGCGAAGAGATGGCGACGGGGACCCGTCCCCGCCTGCGGCACGGGTTCCCCCCGCCGCCTCCTCCGGCCCCGTCGTCGCTCCGGCATCCTCGCCCCCTCCTCCACCGCCGACGCCGCTCGCGGCGGCCGTGCCGCTGCTTCCCCCGCTCGCCCCGGCCCCTACGACTCGCGTCCGGTGGGTGGACCTCGCTGACGAGGATCCGCTGCCTTCCCCCGCCAGGCACCCCTTCCCCTCTCCCGCCGCTCCCCGTCGCGGCCTGGCCAGGCCGGTGGCTCAGCCCCCCAAGTGCGGGGTTCTGCCGCCGGCTCGCGGCTGCTGCGGTCGCCGACGCCGCCCTCGAGTTCCGCTCAGGCCATTGGGATGCAGGGTGTGGCCTTAGGGGACGGGGGTGCTCGCCGCTGGCGCCTTCGATCCTGGAGAGTGGTCGGCCGCTCTGACCGGGGCTTCGCCCGCTCGTCGTGGTGCTGCCCGTCGGCTGGCCTGCGCCCGGTGACGGCTCCGCCGTTGCCGGCGACGAGCCATGGCTAGGTTCCCTCAGTCCCGGTTGCTCGCTCCCTCCCCCTTTCGGCCGTTCATCGCCACCTTCGGGTCCTCCTCGCCGCGCTTCCGGGCCTCCCTCACCCTACGACGTCCCTGGCTGTCCCTTGCCGGTGGCGTGTCGGCGGCGGTGGCGCCCCCTGCCTGCCACGGGGAAACCCTACTGGTCTCCCGCCCCCGCTCCTTGGGCCGCGTGTCGGCCGTTCGGAGCATTTTGGGCCACGGTCCGGCCCATCTGCCACCCGCGCTTGCTGGGCCCGCCTGCGGTGGCTAGGCCGCCCCCGTGCCCTAGGCCCGCGCCGTCGGCTGCCTCGATTTGACTACTGCAGGGGCTCCCAGTCGCCTCATTTCCCCTCGCCGCCGCCATGCTTGACACCCTCGGCTCCTCTCTAGCTCTCCCGCCCGACCCTGCGCTCCCTCCTCCTTCCACGCCGATCCCCGCCGCGGCCTCATCCCTTCCTCGCCCCCTTCGCCGCGGCCAACCATGCCGCGCGAGTGGGACGACGGCTAGGTCCGACACAAGCGGCGCGCCGATGACCGTCGCGATCCCCCCGTCCATCTCCCGACGCGCTGCGCTGTGAGGAAGAGCTTCGCCACGAGCTGCGGGAGCTCCGTGACGGCCGACGCGATGACCGACACTCTGCGGCCCGCCGCGACACCTGGGGCAGGTCCAGTTCCCCCGGCCCGGCGGTGTCTGGGGACTGGCGCCCCCGGCGCCGTTCGCCGTCCCCGGCCGAATCCTGTCCCCATCTCACCCGGCGCATCCTCCGCCCTCAGCTCCCATGCATAGTCGACCGCCGCCGCTCCCCGGAAGTACATCCCGCCCCACGTCGCCGTGCCTTTAGCTCCGTCCTCCGCGGCCACCCCGAGCGCTGCCCCATCCCGCGGCCGCCAAGGACCCGCCTAGAAGAAGAACCACCGCGGTCAGGGCCAGGGCAACCAAGCCTCGCCCCCCCCCCCGGCGGCCCCGAGTACCTCTTCCACCCCGAGCCCTGTCTCCAACCTCACTCGCAAGTCAACTGCGTTAACCCCCAGTGCTGCTACCTCTGCAAGGATCCGGGCCATCCCGCCCTCCTGTGTCCGGATCGACCGGTGACGTCGGAGCTCATGATGTACGACCATGATATCGAGGGGCTTGGCTTCTTCCACCTGGAGGTCCCCGACATCCCACCTCCTGACCCCTCACTCCAGGCGATCGTCACTGTGGTCGACGAGGTGGCCTCTCCGGAGATGATTGAGGCCGAATTCAACCACCTCTAACGTTGCCAGTGGGACTGTCTTCACCGTGGTCTTCCCCGACGCCATCAGCTACGGTTACGACACCCGAAGTGGCCGGATCACCCTCGCCCTCAACTAGCTTGTTGTCGACATCACCGAGCCGATCCTCAACGCGATGGCGGTGGCTGTCCTCGACACCGCCTGGATTCTCAAGGCCGGTCTCCCCGACATTGCCCGGTCGGTGCCCATCATCCGCCAGATGTCCCGGATCCTGGGCAAGGTGGTGGTGGTTGACGAGCTCTCCCTCCGCAAAGAGGAGGAGGTCCGTGTTAAGGTCAAGTGCCTGGATTCCTCCAAGCTTCGTGTCACCGTGCGAGTGTTCTTCAACGACCAGGGCTTTGACCTCCGGATCGCCCCCGAGCCCCCCAACCACGTCGGTCGTCCCCGCTTCTTCGATGATGGCCCGCCCGGTGCCAACCCGGGGGCCGATGGGGACTATCGCGGATGCCACCACCCGTGCGGCCTCCGTTCCGAGGAGGAGGGGGATCGGACGACTCGCCCTCCCGCTCCCCGTCCCCCTCGCCTACTCCTCCGGCCACCGGGGCCACGGCCGCCAAGCCGCTCCCGGACTGCTCTCCTCCCCGGCGGCTCCTCTGGGTGCTTTGTCTGACCCGGCGACCGAGGCCTCGGAGGCTAGCGATGCCTCCAATGTTTGTCTGGTCGTCTATCCCGCTCCCCCGCGGCCCCCATCTTCGACGGGACTGACCTGGAGGCGGGGCCGCTCCTGGCTGCGGTGCCGGCCGCTAGCTCGGCCTCGCTTGGTCGTCCTCTAGTGGTGCCTCCCATGGTCATCCTCCCACCCCCGGCTACGGCTCCTTCGTCCGTACCTCCACCACTGGTGCCCCCCGTGGCCGTCCTGCCACCCACGGCAGTACCCTCTCCACTGGCTCCGCTGTCGCTGGTGGACCCGACGCCCCTTGCCCCGCCCCGACACCGCCATCGGCATGCTTGACTCCGACCTCACTGCATCTCGACTGCACAGGACCGGTGCTCCTGCTCCTCCCCGTGGCTGACCCCGGCACGGATGGGGATACTCGGGTGACCACCCCCGTGGCCGCCCAGCCTCCCCCTCCGCGGTCTACTCCCGCTGCGCTCGATCTGCCTCCTCCCCGGTGACGGCCTCCCACCGGAGCGCTCGATTCAATGTTGCGCGCCCCGAGGGCAGCTCGGCCCTGCCCATCCCGGCGTGGGCGGAGCTCCATTCTGCGGCCTGGAACCTAGATCCAGGTACATCTGCAGTCCCCCCCTTTGCTACTACTTGCTCATTCTCTGCTCTCGAGTCAGACCCGCTTGGGTATCTTTGTAGATCGAGGCCATCAGGGCCCGCGAGATCCTCGACGGTAGACTAGCGGAAGCCCGTGCGGCTGTGCTCTCGCATGCCGCCCCTGCGCCTGCCGAGGGGGCTCCCACACCTCCTCCCGCTAGCTGCCGCCGACCTTCGTGGCCGCACTCGGTCTCAGACTGCCGCTCTCCGCGCCCAAAGCGCATCTCATATCCTGGGGTCAAGCAGCCCCCCAATGGATTCCTAATGCGCACCCTCTCCTGGAACATCCACGGTTTCGGCCATGATGGCCGGCGCCACCAACTCATCGAGTACATGCGTGAGGAACACATTAACATTGTCGCCATTCAAGAAACCATGCGTACATAATTCTCCCTCCCCGAGCTCGATCGGCTTAGCTCCCACCTCTTCGCTTGGCATTGGCTCCCTTCTAGTTAGAGCACTGGCCATTTTGGTGGCATCCTGTTAGGTGTTAAGGATGCCACCTTTGAGGTGGGGAGTATGGACCGTGGCCAGTTCTTTGTTAGCATGGAACTTTTCGAGCAGGCCCTGAACTTCAAGTGGGAGATTATTACCGTCTACGGTCCTGCAGACCATAGTAGGTCTGCATCCTTCCTCGAGGAGCTCCACCAGAAGGTTTCGGTGGCAACGCTTCCGGTGGTTGTTGGCGGCGATTTTAACCTCCTTCGGTTTGCGGAAGACAAGAGCAATTCGCACGCCAACTTTTCTCGCATGCAAATGTTTAATGACTGCATTGTTGTCCTTGGTCTCCGCGAAATAGATAGAGTAGGTGCCAGGTTTACCTGGACCAACCGTCAGGCATCCCCGACCCAGTCCGTCCTAGACTGGGTCCTAGTCTCCCCAGAATGGGACCTCCGGTGCTCCCTTGATTCCCTCCAAGCCATCACTCGGATTGGCTCCGATCACGTCCGCCTCCTCCTCTCCTCCACTGACGAGCGCCCCCCGACCCCCCCCCCCCATTCCAGTTTGAGACATTCTGGTTGTTCCAAACTGGCTTCATGGAGGCGGTTGGTCCCCGTTGGGTGGAGGCTCGAGCCCATCCTCAGCCTCGTCCCCCCTTTGCCATTGACTCTTGACACTTTTGTGCCAAGCGAAGCCGGCAGTTCATGAAGGGGTGGGGCGCCAACCTGGGGCGTGACCTCCGCGAGCGCAAGAAGGCCCTATTGACCGCCATCCAGGCCCTGGACCTTTGTACCGACGCGCCGGGTCTCTCTCCCGAGGAGTGGCTTGCCCGATACAACTTGGAAGACCAGCTCTATGTCATCTACGCTGACGAGGAGACCTATTGGCGCTTGTGTGGTTCCCCAAAATTGGTGCTGAATGGCGATGCGAACACAACCTATTTCCAGGCCATTGCGAATGGTCGCCGTAGACGCAACACCATCCCCCTCCGTTGGGATGGCCCGACTCTCCTACAGTCCCCTCGTGAAATTAGGGCCCATGTCGACGGCTTCTATAGGTCCCTATTCTCAGCCACTCTTCGGAGCGGTTTATCTCTGGACCATGACTGCTGGTCTGGCCGCCAGCTAGTCTCCCATGCGGAGAACACGACCCTTACGGCCCCCTTCTCCGAGGGCGAGGTCTGGGCTGCAATTAGAGGCATGAACCCTACCTCGGCCCCGGGTTCGGATGGCCTCCCGGTTAAATTCTTCTAGACCTTCTGGAATGTGATCAAGCCTGGGATCATGGCCATCTTCGGTGAGTTCTACGTAGGGTCATCGACCTCGGGCGCCTCAACTATGGGATCATTTCTCTCATTCCCAAGGTGCCTGGGGCGTCTGACATCCGCTAGTTTCGTCCGATCACGATGATTAATGTGATCTTCCGGATTCTGGCAAAAGGGTACGCCAATAGGGTGACCCTTCTTGCCGACCACATTACCCACCCCAACCATTCCGCCTTCATCCAAGGCCGATATATCTTGGATGGGGTGCTAGTCCTTCATGAAGTCCTACATGAGGTCCGATCCAAACACCTCAGGGCGGTCTTCTGAAGATTGACTTCCATAAGGCCTATGACACTGTTAGTTGGCCCTTCCTTTGGGAAGTTCTGCTCCGGAAAGGCTTCGACGAACATTGGATCACCAGAGTGATGCAGATGGTTTCTTGCGGTCGCACGGTTGTGAACATCAATGGGGAGATTGGCCCTTACTTCCCCACTCTTTGTGGGGTCAGACAAGGCGACCCATTCTCCCCATTCTTGTTCAATTTGGTCGTGGACGCGCTTGCTGCCATCCTGGACAAAGCTAAGGCCGCAGGCCATATTCATGGGATCACTCCCCATTTGGCCGGTGGCGCCGGGATCTCCTTGCTCTAGTACGCCGACGACACCATCATCATGGTCGAAGGCTCGGACGTGGACATCGCTAACCTTAAGTTCCTCCTCTGTTTCCAACAAATGTCTAGCCTCAAGATCAACTTTGACAAGAGTGATGTGATGGTACTGGGATACTCCTCGGCGGAGGCCCTTGACATCGCCAACCGTCTCAACTGACGTCTAGGCTCCTTCCCCACAACCTACTTGGGCACGCCCATTAGTGACTCTCGGCTTACTGTTGCTGACTTGCGTCTGGCCGTGGCCAAGTTACAGACTCGCATTGAGCCATGGCAGGGTAGGTAGCTGTCGAAGGCGGCTCGGACGATTCTCACCAACTCCGCCCTCTACAGCCTCCTCTTGTTCCTCATGAGCTTCTACAGCCTTCACGAGACTCTTCACCATGAGATCGCCAAAATCCAATCTCGATCCTATTGGGCCGGTGATAATAATAAGCAAAAGTACCATATGGTTAGCTGGCCTGACATCTGCAAGCCCCGGGATCAAGGAGGCCTCGGTATCATGTGCTCTAACTGCATGAATATTGCCCTCCTTTCCCTCTGGCTTTGGCGCATTTCACAAGGGCACGACGGCCTCTGGTTAGACATCATCCGGAATAAGTACCTGCGTGGGCAACCCCTGGCCTCCTATCAAAGATCCAGCGGTTCCCAGTTTTGGCAGTCGGTCATCCAACTGCTCCCTGTTCTCTACATCGGAACTTCCATCTCGATTGGGTCGGGGGTGGCGACTTTGTTCTGGTTTGACCGATGGGCGAGTGACACCCCCTTCACGGCCCGCTTCCCCGACCTCTTCTCCATCACCGTCGACCCCTCGATCTCTGTAGAGAGGGCCCTTATTGACCGAGGGCGCCTCGCGTTCTAGAGGCCATTTGGTCCTATGGAGGCTACCGCTTGGCCGGAGCTGCTTGACTGCGTCGCTCTCCACGAGCCGGTTGTAGATGTTGGCCCGGATGAGGTTCGGTGGCGTCTTGAGCCTTCGGGCCAATTCTCCACCAAGTCCCTCTATCTGGCCATCGCCCCCTCCTTCGCCCCCCTTTCGGCGGTGTGGTCCATGTGCTTGCCACTAAAAATCCGGATATTCATGTGGCAATGGATCCGCGGACGGATCACGTCTGGGGTGGAGGTTCGCAAGCGCAATGGCCCCGGGTCTGGCCTCTGCCCGCTGTGCGGTACCCCCGAAGATTCTAATCACATCTTCTTCTCCTGCATGTCCGCTCCATTCGTTTGGAGCTGCTTAAGAGAAGTGGTGGGCGGTGATTGGTGCCACACCAACTTCCCTGACCTCTTCGCCGAACTCCAGAACTCTCCCTGCCCTCTCGCCACATTAGGTGGCTCGATATTGGGGCACTCGCATGGACCCTCTTGATCACTACAAGAAATATGTCAACTTGTGACCTTGACTATTGGTCACTGAAAGGTCATTGTTTTTCATTTGCGATCTTTTTTTGACCAAAAACAGAAGGTCAAAAGCTGGCGGTCGTAAACTGAAATTAACGACCTTCTCTGTGAGAAGGTCGTGGACGACCAAAATATGCCTATTGTTTTGTTTTGGTCACTAGCAGCCTCCCCAGGCCACTTAGGCATCCGAATGGCAATCTGATGTGGCACAAGAATCAGCCCGGTCCAATTCGATTTTCTACATGGGCCAAGCCCAACAATTCGGCCTTTCTATATATTTTTTTCCTGTGCTTTTATTAGCTACATGGGCCTGGCCCAAGAATTCGGCCTTTTTATTTTCTTGGCCATGGCCTTTTTTATTTTAGTTTTTCCAAAAGATGAGCCCACTAGTGAGATGGGACCCAGTTGTCAGGTTCTAACAAGTGGATCCCAGTTGTCACTGTTATATTCTTCGGATCTCAATTTTCCAGTAAATAAATAACAAAATTTAAATCTGAACAAAGAGAAAACAAAATGCTTCAAACAGAGCACGACTAATCAGGAAAAATATGGTGTCACGAATACAATCGTGAAAGAGCCAAACTTGGCACATTATTACAATCAAACTTGTTCATCCTGGTAACACAACAAGGATGGTTCATCCTGGTAACACATTATTACAGAAAAATATGGTTCACATCAAGTTTACAATAAAAAAAATGTTCACATCAGGTAACACAACTATCACAGTATAACTAGCTCCAATGCTTATCCCAACTTGTTCATCCTGGACCTCACGACAAAACATGAACGAAGGCCCGCATCTACAAGTTATTAAGAAAAAGAGTTAATATCATTTTTAGTACATAAACTTGTCCTGGTGGGAACATATTCATATAAGAACTAAAAAACCCCATAAAAGTGATCCTTAAACTTGTCTAACAGAACATTTTCATACAATTCCGTCAATTCTACCTGTGCACCGTCTCCTGCTGTTATAACAGGGCGTCAGGTTGGAACCGGGCCCTCTTGTCAATGTAACAGAGAATGAATAAACAAAACAATATAACAGATTGCTGTGGGGAATCAAACTAAAAAGACCTCCCGCACATGCAGCTCTGATGCGCCAGCGAGCTAAGGGCCCGTTCGCTTCCTAAGAATTTTGGAGGAACCGTACATGTGTACGTTCCTTTGGGAAAAATTACTACCAAGCCGTTCGACTCAGAGGAATAGCTTCACGAGTTTCTCTGGAAAGGCTTGCATTCCTTTACTTTTCATGGGAACAGAAAAATCGAGGCAAACCTCTTGTTCGGGCGGATGCCCGAGGCATGCTGCTGCGTTGGCAGTAGTTCTGTACAGGTGCAAGACGATTCCAGTACATAAACAATGAAGTTTGTGTGTTGTGTGGGGCCTTGAGCCAAATAAAATATTCTACTGATATCTCTCACTGAAAAAGTTTCCATGCATAACCGATTTCTTTCCATTGTTTTTATTCCTTTGTTTTGCCACTAGCTGCTAATCACATTCCTCTACTTTTTTGCTTTCCTCTGTTTTACAAGACTATTCCGAACAGGCCCTAAATTGAGTTGCAATTCTTATATTAGTTTCTTGACGCAAAGTTTAATCAATTCTTATATTATTATTTTTGAGACATAATTCTTATATTATTTGCATGATGATGCACAGTTTGGACTGACTAAGAGCAACTCCAACGGGCTGACCCAAAACGTCCGCATGCATCCGTTTGGGTCAATGCGGACAAATGTAGAGGCCCAACGCGCAGACCCAAACCCAAAAAGCGTTCGCGCCGACGCATTTGCAACCCAAATTTGCGGCCTAAATGCATCGGCACGGACGCCTCATGCGTCTTGTGGTTAGAACAAGCAAAATGCGACATTTTTACCATTTAAGCATAGAAGAACAGGGTCAACAACATTTCGATCTTTGAAAATGAACTAGGATTGCAATCTTTGAACAGCAAAAAATTAATACAGTAGATCATTTGTTGTTTAAAACAACCCCTAAGGAGAGACACTCTAATACTACTAATTACTAGCAGCAAATAAAATAGCCAGATGAGGCACCAGCACTTGATCATCGACACAACAGTCGGCAAGGACTCAACCACGGCACGAACACCAGCACTTGATCGTCGACACAACAGTCGGCAAGGACTCAACCACGGCGCGAAAAGCATCAAAATCTTAACTAACCAATGAAACAGAGCATGGTTGTAGGATAGCAAAGGGAGGAGCTCACAATGGTGGTTTGCGTAGCCGATGTCAAACAGCCTCCATTCATCGCTTGCGAGCACCATGTACCTTGGTGCCTTGCATAAGGCCACCTTCGAGTCTGCGAGAGAAAGAACGAGGTGAAGGTTAGTACGCATCAAGGATGCTGCTGTTCTGGGTCAAGCTAAGTCAACGGCATAAGAGATTTTAGTCAACCAAAATTAACATGTGAACATCTTGCACAATGGTAGTAGTATAGATTGTAGTAGTAAGCATGCAAGGAAACAAAACATGGGAAAAATATTGGTAGCAACAAGACAACCAGGATATGACAATAGCAGTAGTATAGATTGTAGTGACAGAAGCACAAGCATGCAAACTTGCATCTCATTCCAACCTAAAATTAGAAACAGTAGCAGCCATTCATTTTTACGCAGGTGTAAAACTAAAACATAAGCACTACAGCATTTGCTAAACTTGTCAGCTAAAGAACTCTATCTCGAAAGGCTTGAAAGAAGATTAGATAAGCACTAGAACACCCTAACCACCACCAATTCTCTTCATAGTTGATCTGATGTAAAAAAGTAAGCAATATGATACAGCAGTAGGCAAGTAGTATATATCACTCATGGGCATATGGGGCGAGGCGGGAGGCGAGGCAGAGGTAGTTCATGTGCTCGGTGCGCTTGCGGATGGTGTTCTCCGCATAGATCTGGGCGCCGTCGGCGTTGCCCTTCTCGATGGCCTTCTTCACCTTGAGCTTCTGTCATTCAACATATAAACATATAAGTAAAGTACACTAATTCTAGAAGATAAAACACAAAGCAATAAAGGATAAATGGACCATTTCCCCACAATTTGTTTCCTGGTTCAAACATCTACAGTCCAGCCACTGATGTCTTAAGCATGTGTTGTTGGTATGACCACACATGAGAATCAACTTCAGAGAATAAAAATCAAATTTGCTCAAATTATGCAAGAAAATCAAGGGCCCCTGCCCTCCCACTTTCCTAGAACAAAATGAGTACATGAGCAGCAGCTATATAGGACTGATGATGCATGTACTGCCTGTGAAAGAGCCACCACCAGCAGTTTGTTATAGTAGCAGGGTAAGTGAACTTTCTAAATATGGATTCAGCAAATGCATAGAGTTCACTTGTTAATTGGCTAGTTGAGTTCTACTGATAACCTACGGAGCAACTAAAACTGTGCTGCTATATATAGACACACAGCGTAGATGAGAAAAATGGAAGACTTGAAAGTAAAAAAGAACTATATTTATCACAACTTTGAAAAGTAACTAAATAGTGCAATGGTATAATATTTGATACGGCAACCAGGAAGTGGTACAATACAATGCTGATTAACCAATTTACAAAAGAGTTCCCAAACATTCGCCAAATGCACGGGGTGAGGGGGCACCACGACCTGGATGATCAGCCGGAGGTTGCTTCTCACCACACAAGTACCTGCACGTATTACTTGTTGGAGTTAGTTCTTTTCAATTAATAAATTCTTTTAGTTGAACAAGACATGCTCATCCATGGTGCAGTCCAAGAATACATGCATAAATCATTGCCTGAACCATACATGTACATATCTCTCTCTCTCTTTCTCTCTGAAATTGAATTGCCCTCTTAATTTTTTCCTCTGTTCCATACATGTACACACATGTTAAGTGAAACCCAAGGCACTCCAAGCTACAGGGACATGTTCAGATTGGAGTAGCCCCAAACTGTGGCAAACTAAACTAGCAGATTGGATTGATTGGAACTTAAAAAGGCCTGCGGGGGGCGATGAGCGATACTATTTCATAATTATGCTCATATGTATTAAAACTAAGCAGCACTCCCTCAGAACATAGGATATGCAGATGGGGGGAAGCGGAGTTGGCCATATTCAAAAATGAAAAAAATAGTAAATGGTCTACCTACAGTATTATCCTTCCAGCATGAAGATGTGAGTACATACTAAGTAGCATCAGCACAAGATAAACAGAAATGACACTCGAAAAAAAGGAAGAGTATGTACATTACAAGGAACATTTGTCTGCACTGACAACAGAAGCTATGCTCACAAATTTATATTGTTGGTACAGGAAATGTGCCAGACATCATATAAGCATACACAGTTACGCACATGATACTAAGATCACAACTGATTTCCAAAGCTAATTAACAAAGGAAGTCACATTTCTACTGTAGAAATCGCCAAAGGTGACTAATTTATCATGCAAAACCCAGTTTCACATGCTAAACATCAAGCATTACAAACAGAGCAAATAAATATTGATGCTGTGACCACCTTGACCAGAAAGGCCACCACCTGGTGGCCACAGCTAGACAATAGGGCAGAGAATCGCCAACTTAGAATTATGAAGGGAAACCTCCAGGCATAACGGGGTGGCAGACAAAATTCTGCACATGCAATTTAGGATGTGGAATAATACTGGTGCTGACAATGTACTGTTGTCTCACATTATATGTGTGACATATGCTTTCAAAATGATTGCTATTGCTTATATGGGCCTATGGGACATACACGCACGCTAAAATCATGCACATCCTATTAAGCATTGTTGCTCAGGGGAGGCACACGAGTACTGAATTCTCACCATTGGTACGGGAATAGTGGTTCTCTGCAACAGGCAGCTCACGGAAGACCCGGACAGGGTACAGGGTACAGGATGGATTATACTTCTATCGGACCAAACGCAGGCAACCACAACTATCGGATGGATTATACTCCAATGCGTTCTGGTCTCGCGTGGAGAGGAAAAAACAGGCGGGCAGGTACCTGCACTTGTGGGTGCGCGGCGGCGAGGGCTCTGGAGAGTTGCAGCACCTGCTCGATCTGCGCCTGCATCTGCTCCTTGCGGCGGTCGACGCCCTCGCCGGCACTCCGCCTGGCGATGGCGAGCTCGTCCGCGCGCGCCCACCGGCACTCGAGCCGCCGCCTCATCTCGTCCAGCGCCGCGCCCTACCACACCTGACTGCCTCCTCACGTGCAGCAGTAGGATCATGCCATGCTCAACAAAAGGGGCGCGGCGAGCGGGGGCAAAGCCAACCGAAGCAAAGCGAGCAAGCATTCTCACCTCGTGCGCGTCCTCTCGAGGCTGTTCCTCAGCCTCGGCCGCGAGCTCCGCGGTGAGGGCGCCGACCCGCTCGAGGCTGCCTCGGAGGTCCGGCCACGCGACCGACTTCTCGGGGCCCGGATCCGGCCCGGGGCTCTGGCTCATCCCGGCGCGTGCGGTGGAGATCGTGTGCGGCCCGCAGTGGCGGCGGCCATGGCCCTGGCCCACCGTGACGAGGCGGAGGCCGAGGCCGGAGGCGAGTGAGGAGTGGAGGGGAGGGAAGGGGAGGGTGCAGACCGGGGCGAGGGCGGCGGAAGGACGGGGCAGCGGCGGAGGGATCTGGATCGGGGGAGAGGACTGGGGGCGGGGAGGGATCTGGATCGGCTAGGGTTCACGCGCGTGTGAAAGAGAGAGGCTGCAGTGGGTTGGATCGACGGATGGATGGATGTATAGATGGACGGATGGACGGATGTTTGCCACGTCATCGATCCATGCCACAACGAATTCCACCAATCAGAATTCAGCTTATATTTCTCTTATTGTTTTTATCCTCTTATTCAGGGCAAACATTCAACATATTAACAATGTGTAGTTTGTTAAAATGAATGAATATTGTGCACATGCGTGTATCTTGTGATGACAAACATTGTTGATATGGGGAGTTTTCATTTTCTTTGCACGGAAAATTCATTTTCCATTTTCTAAGTGCCCGAATTGAGTTCTTTTTGTGAAGGACCTACCATATATTTGTTGCAAAATTGGAACAAATTATTTTTCTAAAATATTAGGACATATTTGATTCACAATTGATCAAATGGTTGGGTGTCAAAAGTTTTGATCCACCTCTAGTGAAAAAGACAAATTGTCGCCGATTCAGCGGGAAGCGGGTCAAATTTGAACTACAGGTGCCTCATAGTTTGCTCTTTATTTTTTCCAAAAAATCATTTCTAGGTACATAAGTATATATTTAATCATAGAAACATCAAAAAATTTCAAGATTCAACCACTAGCTAGGAACGGCCATTCCCGCCGTTTTGACCGCATTTTAAAACGGGCATAAAAAATTCAAAAAAAATTAAAAAATTGGAAAACCTTCACATTATGTCATTATATGTGATTAAGTTTTCAGGAAAAATAATAAACTTGTAATACGACAATTATTTTAAAAAAGTGTTCTCAGAAATGAGCTATCACGCGCGAAGATTCAGGGTTTTCAAGCCAAATGATCAATCTTATGGCCACATTCATGGCATAGTTTGTTCAAATGATCTCATATTATGCACAAGGGTGCATCTTGGAATTCGAAACAATGTTTCCTAAGGGAGTTTTCATTTTCTTTGCACGGAAAATTCATTTTCCATTTTCCGAGTGCCCGAATTGAGTTCTTTTTGTGAAGGACCTACCATATATTTGTTGCAAAATTGGACCAAACCATTTTTATAAAATACTAGGCCATATTTGATTCACAATTGATCAAATTGTTGGGTGTCAAAAGTTTTGATCCACCTCTAGTGAAAAAGATAAATTGTCGCTGATTCAGTAGGAAGCGGGTCAAATTTGAACTACAGGTGCCTCATAGTTTGCTCTTTATTTTTTCAAAAAATCATTTCTAGGTACATAAGTATCTATTTAATCATAGAAACATCAAAAAATTTCCAAGATTCAACAACTAGCTAGGAACGATCATTCCCGCCGTTTTGACCGCATTTTGAAACGGGCATAAAAAATTCAAAAAAAAATCGAAAAATTGGAAAATCTTCGCATTGCGTCATTATATTTAACCAAGTTTCCAGGAAAAATAATAAAGTTGTAATACGGCAATAATTTTTAAAAAGTATTCTCAGAAATGAGCTATCATGTGTGAAGATTCATGGCTTTCAAGCCAAATGATCAATCTTATGGCCATATTCATGGCATAGTTTGTTCAAATGATCTCATATTGTGCACAAGGGTGTATATTGGAATGACAAATAATGTTGTCTAAGGAAGTTTTCATTTTCTTTGGACGAAAAAACCATTTTCCATTTTTCGAGTGCCCCAAAGGAGGTTTTTTGTGAAGGACCTTCCAAATAATTGTTACAAAATTGGACAAAAACAATTTTATAAAATAGTAGGACATATTTAATGCACAATTGACAAAATAGTTTAGTGTAAAAAGTTTTGATCCACCTCTCGTGAAAAAGACAAATTTCCGCCGATTCAGCTGAAAGCGGGTCAAATTTGAACTGCAGCTGCCTCATAGTTTACTATTTATTTTTTCCAAAAATCATTTATAATTACATAAGCACCTATTTAATCATAAATACATGGTTTGGTAGCGGTACGTCGAGGTTTAGGCGGTGGCCTAGGCCCCCAACTCTAGAGCGCGTAAACTCGCATGCCCTCCGCGTGGTCACCGCGTGACCGTGGCGTTGCCATATGTTTAGGGCAGCCTAGGCATGTCTAGCGGGCTGAGCACTCCCCAGGTAGGTGCTAGGAAGAAAATTACAACATAAGATTCTCACGAGGAGACCGATCGATGCTCAAACATGAATTAGCAGCCAAGTGTTTGATTAGCGGTACGGGAAATGTACATTGCTAATGGGCGTGAGTTTTGGCTGGGGATGAACAGTTACTAAGAAGACTGTCTTCACAAATTTTCATCTCAAAAGGAGGAGCCTAGGTGGTACTTGCTTTGCAAACTACCACACTGGACATAACTACGAATGTTGAAGCTCAGCTCAAAATAATGAATGGATTGAGCTGGCATTTGGTGGAGGATGGTTATTTGGGCATAGGAAAACACTGTAGAAAATGGATACTATTTAGACATGCCAAATTGGTACTTCCTTCACAAACTGTTGTTCTGACCAGAATAGGAAAATGAATATTTTTGAATTATTTTTGAACTAGGCAAGGAAGGTTTTTACATATTTGACGAAGATATGACCCAAAGAATTTATGAGATTTTTTGTGAGAATTTTGGGAATGACAGAAATATAGGTTGCTTCACAACCTAGGGCAAAAACTGCCACATGGACATGACACATAGGCAAAACTGATGAGGTGGCGCCTAGTCATAGCAACACACCATAATTTACAAGGCTATGACCATCTATATTGGTCATTAACAACTAGAAATAAGGCAACGGACTAGCGTTGTTTGCTTTATGACCATTTCATGTAAGGAAATTACGACCTTTCTGACCAAAATGGTCGCAATGGTGTAGGGTTTGGAGCCCTCCGAACAGCTTTTGATCAATTGGTCTCAAATGGTCATAGATCTATGACCAATTCTTCCAGGGTCACTGCCAGAAGGTCACTAGTTGACATATTTCTTGTAGTGGATGATCCGCAATAAGCTTGTGATTCAGCGCATCCCTCTCTGACGGGCTACTGACGCTCTCTTGAAACTGTCTGTTTTCTAGCAGCTCTGGCGACCTCTTAGCCACCCTTAGGATCGGGACGCCATCTCCACCTTCATCACGCTTGATGGACGTCCGCCTTTCGCCTCCGCTCCCTCCGCCACCACCAGAGCCTGATTAGATGACTGGCATGTTCGTCGCCGGCTGCGGCCGCCTTCCTTTTTTATTTTTTTGGGCTGAGCTATGCCCTCAGCAGAATCTTTGTACTCCTTGTTGTGTGACCTGGGTGTGTGTGTTCTGAATTAGTCCGTGTATGTGTGCTCTTGGCAGTTTGCTTTATTTATAAAGCGGGGTGAAAGCCTTTTTTGGTATATGGGCAATGCAACACTATATAATATCATCGTATAAGTATAAAATCTGCAAATGATTTATAAAGCCTTTTTGGGTATATGGGCAATGCAACACTATGTATTACTATGTTTAAACTTAAGATAGAAGTCGATGGCAGCCTTTCACAACACCATAAACCAATGCTAATGTTAAACTTAAGATAGAAGTCGATGGCAGCCTTTCACAACACCATAAACCAATGCTAATGTTAAAATTCAAAGTATATCTTCGTCATTTGGGCGGCTTGTTAAGAAGTTCACATATCATGTAATCTGCACAAATACGCATGCTGAAATTTAAAGTACTGCATCCTCGTGCTGACAGGCCCATCCAGGGGGCTGTGCGAGCAGTTCGAACGCACCGGGCCCCTAAATCCCAAGGGGCCCCAATTTTTTGGGCCAACGTTGTATATTTTTTATCAGGACTGATCTGACCGCCCGAGTGCTTCCTCCCAATCGATCGATCATATGACCCGAGCCTCTCCCCAACTCCCCCCTCTGGTTCAGCCTTGTGCCACACTATTCTTTCCAGCCTTCCTGAATTCGCCTGACAAATTCGAGCAGAAACGAGCCCAAGCAAGGTCCAACGTAGCCAGGAAAAGCAGAAGGCAGACGCTGCTAGCCGGCGGTCAAGCGCTCGGGCTTAGGCCAGATTGATTTGATGAATCACCGACCAGTCCATGTCTATCAGGTGGCCCCAAGACCAAGAAGTATTATTTAGGTCATTTTTCATGTTCAATAATTTAATGGTTAATGGGTATACTATATATGTGCATCACTTCTTAAGTAAGTTACTTAATAAACTGTTCTATGTTTATTGCTTCACCGATGTGTTCTTTATAGAAGATAGTTGGTGTATTTGATACATTCCACAATATTGTACAAAATACCGCATATTTAAAGGTAATGGCTTAAACGAGAGTGTTCCTTAGTTGTATATAAATATTTTAGTTACAAGAGTTTTTAAAACTTTAGGACTTTATTTTGCATTTCGCACCGGGGCCCCGAATTCCTGGAGACGGCCCTGCATGCTGACATACAATCTGCAATCAAATTCTTGCAATATGGTTTATGCAAATCAGACATGCTAGTAGCTTTAAACATGAGACAAGAGTTCACGACACAATAATCCAATGCCTTTAAGTAACTTAATTGCATACAATCTATGAAGCAGGCGCTGAAAGAAAATTTTTACACAATAGCACAGGCTCACCTTGATTTGTAGCAAAGAGGGAGGCCATGCCATGACCTAGGGATGGGCCGCCTCATGACGCCGATATGCACCTTTAAAGAGCACCCAGATATCCGGTCTTTCCAGGCATAATGACAGGTAACTCCAAATATTCTTCTGTGTCCTTGGGGTAGAAAATACACAGGTAGACAAAGCCATCGATGACGGCCACAAGATCCACCTTGACACGACAGCCCTCTTTCTCCATTGAGCACCCGGTGAGCCTCCTAACGATCGGGGCAATGGGAAATTCCGGTATGCAATCCATCTCTCGACGACACTGCCATTGTCCAGGAACCAAGATACGATTGTCTTATTCTTTATATCTACGATGCAGAGCTTCTCATCCTTTGTCACACCAAGCTTATACTTTGCCTCACCCAATTCCGGTTGCAAAGGCATTGGCACATCGATCAGCGAGAACTGAAAGGTCGCGGTGTCGAGCACCACTATTTGGCCATACATCTGGCCTGTCAAGCAAACAAGCCGATGCACCACCATGCCACAGCCAGTCTTGGGCATGTCAGATTCACCGAGCCACAACATGGTCTCCGGGAAGATTTGCCACTCCATGGTGTCCAATGAGAAGACGGCGGGGCGCTCCGGCCGTCCGCTGCCTTGAAATACACAGACCACGCGGGGCGGCTCCCGGCCATCTTGGGTGGGGAGCGTGTATAACTCAAGGTGGATGCACCTAGAACGCGCCGGCGGCAGATTGAGGAACAGATCCAGGGCCTACGTCAGCGGGCTGTAGGCGGCGGTCCGCTTGGTGCGCCCGCTCCAGTTGTCGAGGATGAGGTAGCCGTCGGCGCTAGGCTGCCAGGATTTGATCTTCCACCGGGAGGGGTGGGCGTCGGCGTGGGAGACGTCAAAGAAATCGGCGGCGACGAGGCCTGGGTCGCGCCGGCGCCAGGGGCAGGGGTGGAGTGGGACGACCACCATGTCGGGCTCGAGGAAGAGAGCGAGCACGGGCGGCGCGTGGCGCTCGCGGAAGCTGCGGCGGAAGGCGGGGGTCCACTAGTAGAAAACAGGGCTTTGGTCACAAGGCAATATTCACATTAGTCCCGGTTCAGTCACGAACCGAGACTAATGTGAGCATTGGTCCCGGTTCGTGCGGCTAAGGCATTAGTCCCGGTTCACCTGAGCCCTTTAGTTCCGGTTTAAGACACGAAGATGCCCTTTAGTCCCGGTTTGTGTCACAAACCGTGACTAAAGATTAGACCTTTAGTCCCGGTTTGAGACACGAACCGGTACTAAAGGGTGCGATGCCC
>NC_057803.1:623013025-623016188 GCF_018294505.1 Triticum aestivum
ATAAAAACTTCAAAAAATAAAATCCTTCGAGAGGTAGTTATATTACTACATCTACTAGTTAGGAAAATTTAAAAACTTAAATTTGGACATGTTTTGCAAAAAGTGCAGGGAAACGTAAAACGACTATAACTTTTGCATATGATGTCGGAAAAAAAGTATAATATAACAAAATGTTCAGCACGAATTTTGACCGCCTACGGCCTGTTTGCAAATTTTAAGAATCCTCAAATTATAAAAGGAAAAAAAGTTATGCTCAGTTTTTTTTTGTATTTTCGTTAAATCTGGTCAAACTATGGTCAAACTACTTATTCAAGAAGTATTAGTGTTACTAAATAATTACTCAAGAATATTGGTGTTACTAAATAATTATTTCAGTTTTTTTGAATTTTGATCAAATCCGGTCAAACTGTGGTCAAACAATGGTCAAACTACTTATTCAAGAAATATTAGTGTTACTAAATAATTATTTCAGTTTTTTTTGAATTTTGGTCAAACTATGGTCAAACTGTGGTCAAACTACTTATTCAAGAAATATTAGTGTTAGTAAATAATTATTGTTTTTTAGAACAATAGTTTCAAACTCAAACAGTGAAATGTGTGACTTCATGCTCAAGCGAAATTCCTGAGGGTTAATAGGATTGACATCTTATTATTGTCAGGAAAACAACAAGTGTAGACTTGGAAACGAGGGAGAATAGAACCCGGAAGTTAAGCGTGCTCAGGCTGGAGTAGTGAGAGGATGGGTGACCGTCCGGGAAGTTAGATGATTTGGAAGCGTGCTCAGGCTGGAGTAGTGAGAGGATGGGTGACCGTCCGAGAAGTTAGATGATTTGGAATAATGAGGGGTGATTAGAGATTAGAGGTTAAATTGAGCAGTGATGAGGGATGATTAGAGATTAGAGGTTAAAATATTTCAGAAATTTGAAAATAAAAAAATTCAAAAAATTCAAAAAAAATTAAAAAAAATTCATAAAATTTCCTTTTAAATTGAGCAGTGATGAGGGTTGATTAGAGATTAGAGGTTAAAATATTTCAGAAATTTGAAAATATAGAAAATTCAAAAAAAAATTCAAAAAAAAATCATAAAATTTCCTTTAGTACCGGTTGGTGTTACCAACCGGGACTAAAGGTGGACCTCCAGGCAGCGGCCACGTGGAGGGCCTTTAGTCCCGGTTCATATAAGAACCGGGACTAAAGGGGGAGGCTTTAGTAACAACCCTGGAACCGGGACTAAAGACCTTTATGAACTGGGACTAAAGGCCCTTTATCTACTAGTGGTCGCGCGGACGGCGCAGCGGAAGGCGCGGCAGGCGCAGGCGGCGCGAACGAGGGTCGGGAGGGCGGGGAGGCGGAGGAGGATCTGGCGGAGGAGGTCGTCGCCGAGATCGAATATGGTGGTGGGAGCGGGCGGCGGCGGTTGGGGGTCCATGGCCGGCGACGGTTGGGACTGGCGAGGTGAAGCAACGGCGGGCGCGTATTTGGGAACGGGCCGGCGCGGTGTGTAAAAAGGAGTTCAAAAGAAAATGGTAAATCGGATTATACGAAGAAACGGTAAAAAATAGAAAAACCGGCTTTAATCTCTCCCTGTGTTTTTTTATAACCACCATACTGGCAATTTTATTCAATATAATCAGGCGGTTTACATCTGATTGCATGGTTGCAATCAAGAACTCAGGGGATACATCATACTACGTAACAACACTCGAAGCAGTAACTAAACCCTCTTTTGCACAGCAATGAGCAGCTTCATTGGGGGTTTACATGCTTTAATCTCTCCCTGTGTTTAGTGTTTTGTATTATGAACAAAGGGGTTTAAGTGGAAACTCATCAAGACCGGGCCTGTCAAAAATACGAAGGTCATGAAGTCTACGAGAAGGCTTTCATCCTACTTTATTATATATGTAGTGTAGTACTCCCTCTGTTTCTTTTTACTCCGCATATAAAATTCGGTCAAAGTCAAACTGCACAAAGTTTGACCAAATTTATACAAAAAATAAGAACATCCACAATACTAAAACTATATAGTATGAACATACTTTCATGGTGCATCTGATAATATTGATTTCATATTGTGAATGTTTATATTTTTTTAATATAAAGTTAGTCAAACTCTATAAAGCTTGATTTTGACCAAACCTTATATGCAGACTAAAAAGAAACGGAGAAAGTATAAAGCAATGACAACAAACATTTAACCGCATATAACATGACACCACAACATGCATCCAAGGCAAGATACATTTGATACTCTTATATCCTAGATTCAACAAACATGTTTTATTATACACCAAAGAGAATGTAAATGACCAATTACAAGTATGTGTCAATACCACATATATTCAACGCAAAGTATTGATTCCTAATAAATGATGTGTTAACTAGGAGTATTGTGTTTTGCAGTGCCACAATTATGAGCAGTGTTTGATCACTCTGATATAACTAGTAAGTATGCACATGCAACGCACGTCTCTCAAATATAGAAAATGTGTTCTAAATTTATTTATCTTTAATCGAGTAAATGTGCTCATGTGTTACAACGGGAGAAACAAACTCCTTATGCCCCCTTATGACTAATATGTGTTCTACTTATCCTCGGGGACACATGCTTGGGGGTTGTCGCGGTCAAACATGTACTTCATGGACGTGCTCTTAGCATAACTCGGTTTTATGTTGAAGTTGAATTCACTAAAGAAAAATTGATAAAAGATAACTGAAAGAGTAATAAAATAGTATGTTGTTTAGCATAAACAGGAATGATTGGGAGGATTTCCGAGGAATCATGAACCGGATTCAGAGAAACTCTCATAGCCCCCCTAATTTTTTTCCCATCAATCAATGCATAGGGACTCACCTATAAAGATCCTGGCCGGCAATTTGTCTGATTCAATGTCCTATATTTCATGAATTTTATTTGAGTTGATTGAACATTGGTACAATACAGAACTAACATATGAAACAGACAACCCAAATAAAACATAGTAATTCGAAGGCATTTCGCCTGATGCTAAGGAAAATCCCACCCTTTGTTTATCTTGTTGTAGTACACATCCAATAAATCAGAACAATCGAATTGCCGTGCACCTACATGACCGGTAAGGGCACTCTCAAATCATCTCAAATGCATATGTATCTCCAAATTCACACACACACACACACACACACA